>NC_091160.1:12647719-12723930 GCF_040958095.1 Procambarus clarkii | reverse complement strand
AAATTTCGTCCTTCTGCTGTGTCAGTACAGCACCAGCCCCTACATCACTGGCATCCACGAACAACGCAAACGGTGCTCCAAAATCCGGGGATACTAACACAGGTGCCTCAGTCAATAATCTCTTGATCTTCTCAAATGCCTCCTGTGCTACTCCGATCCATTCCCACTTATTATTCTTCGATAACAAACTTGTCATTGGAGGGGCTACGGTGGAAAAGTTCTTACAGAACTTCTTGTAATATCAGATCATACCTAAGTACCTTAAAAACTCCTTCTTTCCTTTGGGTACCGGGAAATTATCGATGGCTTCCACATTTGTTCTCACTGGAGCAGCCTCACTTTGCCCTACTACGTATCCTAGGTATTCCAGTTAGGAATTTCTTCCAAGTTAAGTAGACACATGAGGCTCGGGTGAAACGTCATGACGATATCACCCGGTTTGTAGCCGGCCGCCTGCGGCAACGAGGTTTTGAGGTGGAACGTGAAGTCCGTATACCGGATGGAGGGACCTTCTGTAAGCCTGACATCATAGCTTGCAAAGGTGATGAGGCCTTTATATTAGACACCCAGGTCTCTGCTGATAACTTTCCACTCTCCCGTCCACATCAGAGCAAGTGCGACAAGTACGGCACCTCAGAGATCTTTCAAAAGGTCAGGGAATATACCGGAAAGCACACAGCATCTGCCGCATCAATAATCTTTAATTGGAGAGGAGGATGGTGCAAGGAGAGTGCGCGTGGTCTACAGGATATTGGACTCACCAAAAGCGACCTTGAGATTTGCTCTGTGAAAGCCCTGACCTGGACATATTCCATCTACAGAATATGGTCCAAGACCACATCTAGGGGCAGACCACCTTAGTCCCAGGATCACCGTGCACAGGGTGCATAAGGGTTAATATAGTCTTGCTTAGGTGAACCGCAGCCAGGATAGCTGCCAGCCAACTATCTAAGCAGGGTCATCATATGGAGTACTACTTCTCCAAATGGTTTCTCACAAGAGGGTGGATGACCTGGCCGGAGCCCACGAGTGGGTAGACTCCACCCACAGCGAAGCCCAGCCCGCGGCGGCCGGAGGGACCCCCATGCACATATATGATATCCCTCCCGCTCCGGGGCCCTGTTAGGAGCTTCCACTATGAATAGTTTTTTCCATGTATGCCAATGTCAAGTCAAGCATCCTGCTGCTTAGGCAGCTTGTTGTTTTGCCTTCAGCTTTAGTTCTTTTTAATGATATACTGTGCACCTCTCTCTTTGTGTGCTGTGTCCCATATAAGAAAAGCAAAATACAAAAGAATTTTCCATTTTGTGTATGTTATTATTGTGTGTTATTATTATCATCTTATCTCATGTGGGTTGTGATGAGATCTGCCATTTATGTGTATTTTCGTTTGTGTTTGATAGGGTATTAGGTATGCTTAGGGGGGCCTTCTCGCAGTGCCCAGTGGCTGGGGGGATCAGTGCCCTGAAGCTACATAAACACCCTATAACCCCCCGAAGTGGCAAGGTGAGTTAGAGGACAACAAATATTATAGTTAATTGTCATGTTGGCCTTCTCTAACCAATTTGTTCGGTCGGTTAGTCGGTTTACGTACTCCCTCTAGGAGTCAGCAAATACCACAACATCGTCGATGCACACTGCACAACCTGTTGCTCCTTGCAACATCTGGTCCATAACACGTTTGAAACACGGTCTTCTTCTGAGTGACCCAACTTCCATCGCACCTTGGCTAGGCTGTCCGTGTCGGACACCTTACCTGTCGGACATGTTAGTCCTCTCTACTTACTGTTTCCTCCCTCCGTTTCGTCTTTTTCTTACACACACATCAAGCGTTAGACATCTATTGTCTGTACTCCTCTGACGTCCTTATACTTCGGGTCATCATCCTCACGCTTCAGACTGTCACCATCATATTTCAGTCTCCCATCAACATAGTCCACTCTGTCGTCTTCACGCTTCCATCTACCACCATCATACTTCCGTCTGTTGTCATCATGTTTCACTCTCTCGTCTTCACCAACGATCCTTTCTTTCGTCTCCTCACTAATCTGAGACTTCATCCTCTTTGTGTTCCATCGAACCTTCAGCTTTCTTCTACTCCTCCATGCTTGCATTGTCGTCTTCCTCTTCTCCCGTTCTGCTCTACTACACAACTCCATTTCGTCCCATTCAACTCTTCCCTCAAAGTTTCCTCAAGTACTGCATTACACTCAACAGCACTCGTCTGTACATGTCACTCTTCCCCTTTTAGAGCGCTCGTGAGCATCTCTCCACACATACTAACTCTTCTAACTTCCTCTTCTTGGCAATCACTCGTCTTCACTACCTCTTTTTCACACTTCCTGTGAAATGCTTCAACTTCTGACATCTCACACAACTCAACGTCATCAGCCATACACTTCTGTTCCTGTTGACAACTTGGCACTCTACTCTCGTCCTCAGTCTGTCCACACTCATCTTCATCACCTCAGTTCCGCACAGCTATCTCCACTTTCTGACCCTCGAATTCAGCCGGCTGTGTTCTACTCAGGTCAACTCTGTCCACACTAGTTTTCTCCACCCAGGTCATCTTCACTTCTGACCTCACCGAGCCTTCATTTTCCTGAGCTAGACCTTCTCCAAACAGCCACGCTATTTCCACGTCGATATCTTCTTCTAGTGGAGTCGACACTGCCACATCCACCCCAATATCTTCCTTGTCGGCCACCTCTGCCCTCGTCACTACAGAGGCAGGGTACTCGATGACTTGGCTGTTCTCTGACTCATCCTTTAGGACCCTAGTCAGGCCCACTCTATCAGGTTTCCCATCAGTGCCGTCATCCTCCTGGCACTCTTTTGGCACAGCCTTCGCCACGCGCTTCGGCAACATTATCGATTCACACAAGTCATTACCCAGGATCACTTGTATCCCTGGAACAGGTATGTCGGGGCATACTCCAAACATCATCTCCGCCGACACATAATCCGACTTCAGCTTGACAGTACAAATGGGCATGTCACCCTCAGACAGCATCCCATAAACCTTTACTTTCCTACTGCAAGCTAAAAGTCGATCATCTGCGATCAGGCTTCTCAGAATCAGGCTCTGATTCGCTCCAGTATCCCTTAGGATCCTTACTTCCACTTCAGGTTGCCCTTCAATACTAACCCAACATTTACTCATGAACGGGCTATCCTCTCATTCATCAAGGTCACTTTCTGCAGATTGTCCTGTAATACATTAATACATGCATTTCGGGGGTTACATATGGTCAGGGTCACAAATCATTTGCCCTGTCGACAATCTTTCATCATCTTGAGGTTATCTTGAGATGATTTCGGGGCTTTTTTTAGTGTCCCCGCGGCCCGGTCCTCGACCAGGCCTCCACCCCCAGGAAGCAGCCCTTGACAGCTGACTAACACCCAGGTACCTATTTTGCTGCTAGGTAACAGGGGCATAGGAGAAACTCTGCCCATTGTTTCTCGCCGGCGCCTGGGATCGAACCCAGGACCACAGGATCACAAGTCCAGCGTGCTGTCCGCTCGGCCGACCGGCTCCCACTCCCATGTGACCACGTCCGTTACATTTATAGCACCTTATGTGGGAGTAATCTTTTTTATATCTTGCTGAGTGTCTTTGACTCTGCCTACTCGAGTTTGAGGGTTCTCTGCGCAGGTGCACCACCTGCATTCTACTGGGTTTGGCTGGACTCCTGAATCTGGGTACACGATTAGTTTCTCACTTTCCTTCATCCTCACTTTTGGATGAAGTGTACGACTTACTTTCTTGAGCGTCAGGATACTTACGTCCATTCGCCCATCTATCAATTTTTTTCTCACCCCAGGCTCCTCTGGGTCTACCATAATTTCGTCTCCCTCACTTTTCACCCTGTTCTCCCTTAAGCTCTTATATGATTCTATAAGCATGTCTGCCCTATCTGCCGCATCTCTTACATTCTTCACTCTTGCCTCTTAGATCTTAAACTTTGTCTCTAGGTGCATCATTTCTAGGAATTTCTCCATGATCATCAATTATTTTAGAGCAACATAAGATCCCACCCCGGCAGCCTCCATCTACATCTGGAAACGCCTTTCCAGATCCCTTGTCGTCTCAGCAAACGTACTTACATCATTTTTCTGAAGCGCTTTTTATATGCTTTTGGGGTCAACTGAAACGTGAGTAATATATGCTGTTCTTCACTGTCCCATAATCTTGGCATTCCTCCAATGACAACTGGGTATACGCCTCTTTGGCGGCACCGGTCAACCTTAATTGAACCAACTGGGCCCATTCTTCCTGTGGCCACTCTTTGATGTTGTCTACCTTCTCGAAATACTCAAAGAGGCTCTCTGCCTCCTCAGGCACGAAGAGGGGAATGTCCTTTTCTCTGACCCTAATATCGTGTGGGTGTGATACATGGGAGGTGCTCTCTGGCAACCCACATTCAATCCTTTGCCCTGCCGAAGCTCTATTGGCTTCTATCTCCATTTGTTTTGTTCATTTTTTTTTCTTTTTCTTTATTCAACTCCATTTCTCTTACCCTGGTTTTCTCCTTTTTTTCTTTTGTTCCAACTCCAGTTCTCTTACTCGGGTTTTCTTTATTTTCTTTTCTAACTCTTGTCTGGTTTTCTCTTTTTTCTTATCTATCCCTAGTCTTATTTTCTCTTTTTCCTCATTCTTCATCTGCAGTTCTAACTTCAACTCCTCCAGCTGAAATTACCTCTCTTCAGGTCACGTTGCATCTGTAGCTCTAGCTGGAACCGTTCTAAGCTCCTATTCCGGCCATTCCTGCTACTGCGGCTACTCCTACTTGATCCTTGGCATCTCACTTCATCCCGTTCATCATCTTCCTTTCCACTTCCAGCTCCATTCTGGGCTCCTTGTTCTGCCACTACCTTCTTAGCTCTTAACTGTCTAAGGATCTCATCCTTCATTCTGGCCACTTTAGATGACTTCATCTTGATGCCACAATTCTCCGCTGTCTGCTTCAACTGCTCTTTGGTGCAACCTTCCAAATCCTCAGGCTTCATTGACTGAACAAATGTTTGCACCTTCTCCATCCTCCCAGTGGAGCCGGTGGCTGAGCGGACAAAACACTGGATGCGTGATCCTGTGGTCCCGGGTTCGATCCCGGACACCGGCGAGAAACAATGGACAGAGTTTGTTTCACCATGATGCCTCTGTTACCTAGCAGTAAATAGGTACATGGGAGTTAGTCAGCTGTCACGGGCTGCTCCTAGGGGGTGGAGGCCTCGTCGAGGACCAGGACGCAGGGACACTAAGCCCCGAAATTATCTCAAGATAACCTCAAGATAGACCCTGTCCTGTGGGTCTTCCCGAGAAAAAGAGAATATACCTGCGGTCGCACGGGCAACCTATTGCTGTTAAGGGTGTATCAGTCCAACCTCCTCGACTCGAACTGCGGGTGTGTCAATCCAATCTTCCAGAGAGGCCCCTAATCTTTGTTCTGGCCTAAGGGGGTTGGGGATTATGGAATATAAACCTTCAAAAGAGAGCTCTGGTTGTTGCACCAAATTGTTACTTGCATGCAGGCAGACAACGTCTCCCAACCACTATCTGCCGGAACAATCAACCAACCTTGGCAGCCATACTCCCGCTACCATCGGTCGACCATCAATGAACACTGGAGTGCTTACAATTTACTCAGGAGATCACCCTGTACACCACTTGATCTTGTAATGGGGTTCAATCTCACATATTAAGGGAAGTGGCTTCAACACTGGCCTCATTGTCTCGTGTACACACCCTACTTGAGCCGCTGTGACTCCCCACTCTCTCCATTCCCCACTCTCTCTCTCTCTCTCTCTCTCTCTCTCTCTCTCTCTCTCTCTCTCTCTCTCTCTCTCTCTCTCTCACTCTCTCTCTCTCTCTCTCTCTCTCTCTCTCTCTCTCTCTCTCTCTCTCTCTCTCTCTCTCTCTCTCTCTCTCTCTCTCTCTCTCTCTCTCTCTCTCTCTCTCTCTCTCTCTCTCTCTCTCTCTCTCTCTCTCTCTCTCTCTCTCTCTCTCTCTCTCTCTCTCTCTCTCTCTCTCTCTCTCTCTCTCTCTCTCTCTCTCTCTCTCTCTCTCTCTCTCTCTCTCTCTCTCTCTCTCTCTCTCTCTCTCTCTCTCTCTCTCTCTCTCTCTCTCTCTCTCTCTCTCTCTCTCTCTCTCTCTCTCTCTCTCTCTCTCTCTCTCCCTCTCTCTCTCTCTCTCTCTCTCTCTCTCTCTCTCTCTCTCTCTCTCTCTCTCTCTCTCTCTCCTCTCTCTCTCTCTCTCTCTCTCTCTCTCTCTCTCTCTCTCTCTCTCTCTCTCTCTCTCTCTCTCTCTCTCTCTCTCTCTCTCTCTCTCTCTCTCTCTCTCTCTCTCTCTCTCTCTCTCTCTCTCTCTCTCTCTCTCTCTCTCTCTCTCTCTCCTCTCTCTCTCTCTCTCTCTCTCTCTCTCTCTCTCTCTCTCTCTCTCTCTCTCTCTCTCTCTCTCTCTCTCTCTCTCTCTCTCTCTCTCTCTCTCTCTCTCTCTCTCTCTCTCTCTCTCTCTCTCTCTCTCTCTCTCTCTCTCTCTCTCTCTCTCCCCCTCCCCCCTCATGATTCCTGGGAAGCCTCACCAGGAGAGGAACAAAAGCCAGCAAACAATACACATTTAATAAACGAAAGAACATATACAATACATGATATAAAAAAATATATATTACAATACAGCATTCTAAGCTGCTACGACCCGGTAGTAATCCTCTATAATATACTGGCTTCACCAACCGTCCATATCAAGTGGCTGCTCAACTCTTGGCTTACCACTTACTACTCCCTCCCTAAATGGGGGTGCAATCTCGTCACAACATTATTGTACAACCAGCCCTAAAAGTATATAAACCTCAACCTGGGGCTGAAACACCAGAAACCTCTACATAAATATTCCCCAACACAAGAAGAAATCAATCTCTCACCTTACACAGCATCTTACACGCCAATAAGCATTCAAGTACTTCCCTTATACATTCCTGTGTATCCACCATAATCCATGTTCTGCTCCTAGAAGCTCGCTACCATGTATATCTCTAGGTCCTCCAAAATATTTAAAATGGCACTTCTGCAGGTCTCCCAAACTGCCGCACAGTAAAGTCCTCATCCAACATCAGCGATGCTTCACCACTGATTCCCCAGAGACACGTGGAACTCCTCTTCACTGCTTCTTTACACTGCTTGAAGTCAACTCGTCACTACAGAGTTCAGCATACACTTCTCCAGTCTCGAAGTTTCCTCCATTAACTTCTTCCCAAACAAACCTGCAATTCCAATGTCAAGCTAATAAAAATGTTTCCCTTCTGAAATATAATTAAATGTGTTTATAGAAAATAAAACTCCTTCATCCGACATCTCTTTAACACCAACGTGTAGCTGCGACGGTCCTCCCCCATCTTGGGCGGGTCCATTTTCGACATGTTGCTTACTGCCGCCGGGGGCTTTCTTCCCTTTGTCACCCACTGACATTCGGCGAGCACGGATGCATCGCCGCTCTCTCCAGTTTGTTCTCTTATCTCTACTCTCTTATTTCAGCTTACTGCCTTAATAAATATCTATCCTCCCAATATAAACCTCTGCCATGATCGCTGGGCACACGATCAAGCACAGTCAACACTGCAACACTTGTTAGATGAACTTACTGTAGATTCTGTATCTCGAGAGCGCTCAGCTGCGGGGCTCCCAGAGATGAGCCTCAAAGACCTCCACCAAAGTTTCTTTACGACGGCCTCACAGCTCTTCTGCTCTTGACTTGACTACATTAAGTCGTCCACAGGCTTCACACATAAACGCCTGTTTGATTCCTTCCTCATGAAGGAGCACACAGTTAGGGGTTTCCTCCTCTGCCAGGAACTCAACACAGTACAACCCTCTCCCACGACTTCTTTTGCTCAAGTTAGGTCAAGACGTTCCCGCGAGCCTCACATCATGTCAGCAAAGTATCGACATCTCACTTTGTCACTTACATGTTCTTCCTCTGCTCATATTTTTAAATTAGTCACCGACATTTATTATTATTATTATATATATATATATATATATATATATATATATATATATATATATATATATATATATATATATATATATATATATATATATATATATATTAGTATATTTTGGTAGCAGTCTTTCCTGTAGACATATATTATTAAATATGACCGAAAAAGTAAGATTAATAATTCTAACACGAATTTTCTCAATCTTTCGTACATTACGCTTCACTGTTGGAGGTAAATCAAAAATCACTTCTCCAAAATTCATATATATATATATATATATATATATATATATATATATATATATATATATATATATATATATATATATATATGTCGTACCTAGTAGCCAGAACGCACTTCTCGGCCTACTATGCAAGGCCTGATTTGCCTAATAAGCCAAGTTTTCCTGAATTATTATATTTTCTCAATTTTTTTTCTTATGAGATGATAAAGCTACCCATTTCATTATGTATGAGGTCGATATTTTTTTATTAGAGTTAAAATTAACGTAGATATATGACCGAACCTAACCAACCCTACCTAACCTAACCTAACCTATCTTTTTAGGTTAGGTTAGGTTAGGCAGCCGAAAAAGTTAGGTTAGGTTTGGTTAGGTAGGTTAGGTAGTCGAAAAACAATTAATTCATGAAATTTTGGCTTATTAGGCAAATCGGGCCTTGCATAGTAGGCAGAGAAGTGCGCTCTGGCTTTTAGGTACGACATATATATATATATATATATATATATATATATATATATATATATATATATATATATATATATATATATATATATATATATATATATATATGTTGCACCTAGTAGCCAGAACGTCGTAATCGGCCTACTATGCAATGCCCGATTTGCCTAATAAGCCAAGTTTTCCTGAATTAATATATTTTCTCTAATTTTTTTCTTATGAAATGATAAAGCCACCCATTTCGTTATGTATGAGGTCAATTTTAATTTATTGGCGTTAAAATTAACATAGATATATGACCGAACCTAACCAACCCTACCTAACCTAACCTATCTTAATAGGTTAGGTTAGGTTAGGTAGCCGAAAAAGTTAGGTTTGGTTAGGTTAGGTAGGTTAGGTAGTCGAAAAACAATTAATTCATGAAAACTTGGCTTATTAGGCAAATCGGCCCTTGCATAGTAGGCCGAGAAGTGCGTTCTGGCAACTAGGAATGGCATATATATATATATATATATATATATATATATATATATATATATATATATATATATATATATATATATATATATATATATATATATATATAGTATATAGTAAGTATATATAGTCTCTATAGTAAGTATAGAGAACTGGATCACTACTACAATTTTGTCCCCATTGCTTCTGAGACACTCGGCGCCTGGGGTAAAAGTGCTACCAGTTTTTTTAAGGAACTGGGTTCTAGGCTCATTGAAACAACAAGGGACATTAGAGCTGCCAGCTTTCTTTTCCAGCGCCTCAGCGTGGCGATACAGAAGGGAAATGAGCACTGCATCCAGGGTTCCTGCCCACCATCTGAGGAGCTGGAAGAACTCGACAACCTATGATAACCATCTTTGTAACCTATATGTAACTCCTTTTTTGTAACAAGGTTCAAATAAAGCAAATATATATGTGTACATACAAAAGAATGGGGGTGGTAGGAGAAGATAATATTAGTGTTCAGTGAGAGACCACAAGGTCTCCTCTGAATACTTTTTATTTTCTTCTCCGAGGCTATGGGTCCCCCACATTGGCACCAGAGGTTGTACCCTCACACACTTTTAATAAAAAAAAAAAAATATATATATATATATATATATATATATATATATATATATATATATATATATATATATATATATATATATATATAAATATATATATATATTATTAAATATGACCGAAAAAGTAAGATTAATAATTCTAACACGAATTTTCTCAATCTTTCGTACATTACGCTTCACTGTTGGAGGTAAATCAAAAATCACTTCTCCAAAATTCATTTTTATTTCTAGTCTGACGCGACACGGGCGCATTTCGTAAAACTTATTACATTTTCAAAGACTTCACAAATACACAACTGATTAGAACTTACGTCTCTCTGATATTATATCTACATTTGAGTGAGGTGGGAAGGGTGATGTGGCATTAACACTAGACAGAACAGGAGGGGATATTTAATAGGGTATTAAAAGTATCAACACAAGACAGAACAGGAACAATGGGTATTGAATAGAAGTGTTTGTAGAAAGCCTATTGGTCCATATTTCTTGATGCTTCTATATTGGAGCGGAGTCTTGAGGTGGGTAGAATATAGTTGTGCAATAATTGGCTGTTGATTGCTGGTGTTGACTTCTTGATGTGTAGTGCCTCGCAAACGTCAAGCCGCCTGCTATCGCTGTATCTATCGATGATTTCTGTGTTGTTTACTAGGATTTCTCTGGCGATGGTTTGGTTATGGGAAGAGATTATATGTTCCTTAATGGAGCCCTGTTGCAACAGGGCTCCATATATTTATTTATATATATATATATATATATATATATATATATATATATATATATATATATATATATATATATATATATATATATATATATATATATATATATATATATATATATATATACTTATATATATATATACATATATATATATATATATATATATATATATATATATATATATATATATATATATATATATATATATATATGTCGTACCTAGTAGCCAGAACGCACTTCTCGGCCTACTATTCAAGGCCCGATTTGCCTAATAAGCCAAGTTTTCCTGAGTTAATATATTTTCTCTAATTTTTTTCTTATGAAATGATAAAGCTACCCATTTCATTATGTATGAGGTCAATTTTTTTTTATTGGAGTTAAAATTAACGTAGATATATGACCGAACCTTACCAACCCTACCTAACCTAACCTAACCTATCTTTATAGGTTAGGTTGGGTTAGGTAGCCGAAAAGGTTAGGTTAGGTTAGGTAGGTTAGATAGTCGAAAAACAATTAATTCATGAAAACTTAGCTTATTAGGCAAATCGGGCCTTGCATAGTAGGCTGAGAAGTGAGTTCTGGCTACTAGGTACGACATATATATATATATATATATATATATATATATATATATATATATATATATATATATATATGAATGAAAACTCACACCCCAGAAGTGACTCGAACCCATACTCCCAGAAGCAACGCAACTGGTAACTACAGGGCGCCTTAATCCGCTTGACCATCACGGCCGTCAAAAGGAAGTGATAGCCGAGGCTATTTGAGCCACTTCCCCGACGGCAACTCGGATGGTTATCTTGGGCATAGCATTTCACCAAATCACCTCATTCTTTGGGGCACACGTGAGGAACACAAATGCGAACAAGCCTGAATGGTCCCCAGGACTATATGCGAATGAAAACTCACACCCCAGAAGTGACTCGAACCCATACTCCCAGAAGCAACGCAACTGGTAACTACAGGGCGCCTTAATCCGCTTGACCATCACGGCCGTCAAAAGGAAGTGATAGCCGAGGCTATTTGAGCCACTTCCCCGACGGCAACTCGGATGGTTATCTTGGGCATAGCATTTCACCAAATCACCTCATTCTTTGGGGCACACGTGAGGAACACAAATGCGAACAAGCCTGAATGGTCCCCAGGACTATATGCGAATGAAAACTCACACCCCAGAAGTGACTCGAACCCATACTCCCAGAAGCAACGCAACTGGTAACTACAGGGCGCCTTAATCCGCTTGACCATCACGGCCGTCAAAAGGAAGTGATAGCCGAGGCTATTTGAGCCACTTCCCCGACGGCAACTCGGATGGTTATCTTGGGCATAGCATTTCACCAAATCACCTCATTCTTTGGGGCACACGTGAGGAACACAAATGCGAACAAGCCTGAATGGTCCCCAGGACTATATGCGAATGAAAACTCACACCCCAGAAGTGACTCGAACCCATACTCCCAGAAGCAACGCAACTGGTAACTACAGGGCGCCTTAATCCGCTTGACCATCACGGCCGTCAAAAGGAAGTGATAGCCGAGGCTATTTGAGCCACTTCCCCGACGGCAACTCGGATGGTTATCTTGGGCATAGCATTTCACCAAATCACCTCATTCTTTGGGGCACACGTGAGGAACACAAATGCGAACAAGCCTGAATGGTCCCCAGGACTATATGCGAATGAAAACTCACACCCCAGAAGTGACTCGAACCCATACTCCCAGAAGCAACGCAACTGGTAACTACAGGGCGCCTTAATCCGCTTGACCATCACGGCCGTCAAAAGGAAGTGATAGCCGAGGCTATAACCATCCGAGTTGCCGTCGGGGAAGTGGCTCAAATAGCCTCGGCTATCACTTCCTTTTGACGGCCGTGATGGTCAAGCGGATTAAGGCGCCCTGTAGTTACCAGTTGCGTTGCTTCTGGGAGTATGGGTTCGAGTCACTTCTGGGGTGTGAGTTTTCATTCGCATATAGTCCTGGGGACCATTCAGGCTTGTTCGCATATATATATATATATATATATATATATATATTGTTACGATAATCTCCTTCAAGAGAGATTTGGCCTGCTCTTTCCTATCGTCATGTTACTTCAGTACATCTACAACATCTAGATACTACAAGCAAATGTAGTACATATTTAGTCAAATACGTTTTGCCAGGCGCATACGTATCACACACTCGCTCTCCACCTTCCCCCTCTATCGTCGTCGATCACCAAACTACCATTTCCAGCCAGCCCGCTTCTGATTGGTGAATCAACGTCTGCACTACTGCACCTCTGCACCTCAGCGCCATCTACCTAGCTAATGTCTGGGCCTGCACCAGCCATTGGAGTTAGAATATCCTGTGCTCTCAAGCTGAAACAACTATCTGATATAACTTCTGTCTATTAGTCGATGTTCTCAGCCAACGCATTATTCTCAGCACCTGTTAATTTTATTTTTGTCTATCCATTTTAGAGTAACGTCACCACTATTTTGTTTTATATTATTTTTTTGCTTTATAATCTTGTTAGTTTGCACTGTACATAGCCAAGGAATTGTCTTATTCATAATTGGTTTTCAATTTAATTAAACTTTCATTGTTCATTCTATTTGTTTTGCTTGTTTTGCCTTACTTTGCCATAGGAATCAACAGCTATGCAGTCATCCTTTTTTTTTTAAATGTGATTGGCATTGACACCAGCCATTGGGAGGACTTCCGGACACCTACACTTCTTTTTTCCATCACATTTAATGGGGGCCTGTCCGGGAGCCTCACTCAGGTACTAGTACTAAAACATCAGTTTGTGGTAAGTGTACTTGGCTTTGATACAGTTGTTTTTCAATATTTTCATTACTTTTAATATTTATATGGTGCTGTGTATTTTGTGCTTTCCGAGAGTAGCATATTGTGAGTGTTGGATAACTGTGGATTACGTGGTGACTGGAGGTCTCAGTCATTCTCTTAATTGGTCATCCCTTCCTCAGTATTATTACTCGTGTATTCCACCTTGTTTGTCTCTAGGATATTTCTCAAATTCAGACAGATCATCATTTTGGTACCCTGGTACTTTGATTTGTCTTCTGGCCAAAGCACCCTATCTTCTGCAATCCAACCACAGGAGGATACAGAGGGCCATAGTTCCTCTAGCACGGACTACGCTGTTGAGTTGGGACCTCAACAGCAGTTCTCGTCACCAGTTGACACTCGCACCCCTATACATCGGTCAGAGATGATGATATTTACTTAGGTAGGGAATTAGCTTTCTTTTTTCAGAGCACAAGGAACGCTAATTCTGTAAGTATCATATAATTAAGTAGGAAAACCCTTGCTTTTGTCCTATAGAGACTCGGCAAGGTATCCCTACATTCTTGGACTACCTTTTCACTTTTGAAACAATTAAAAGTTTCATTTGTTTTAGAAACTATCGGTTTCATTTATTTAGTAGGATTTTCTTGCCCTTATTCTCTTACATTGAGTACGGGTGCAAGATTTCCTGCGACTTTGATTGACTAATCATTTACCATACTAATATTAATGTTAATTGTTAACAATTAAATTTCCACAGGATAGTTACCAGTTGCCACGTCATCCTGTTACTGACACTTAGAATATCACAGGTATATTCGTTGTACATTTATTTGCTATTTCAAAATGTTTCGTCTCTCAGCATTTCGTAATGATCCAGGAAGTGAAGTAGGGAACTTAATTCGTGCCAAGAGGACCGAAATACAAACTCTTGCACACGAGTATCAACTAGATGTTTCCCCTGGTGCCAACAAAAATGACTTGCACAATATTATCTTGGATCACCTCTTAGATGAAGGAATTATAGACTCTGATGCTCACGAAAACTATTCTATTGCAGATAAACATGCTCTGGCAGCTATGAAGTTAAAGCTCGAACCAGCGAAAATCGAACGGGAACAACAAAAAGAAGCTCTACAACAACAAATGGAAGCTCTCCAGATAAGGGAACGTGAGGCTGCCCTAAAGAAAGAAGAGGCTGCCCTACAGCGTGAGCGGGAGAGAGAGAGCAGCTTGAAGCAAGAAAACTTCACCTGGAGATGCAAAGAGAGCATGATAAGAAGAGAGAGTGTTCTAGAGTGCTGAGAGTGTTCTAGCATATCGTCAACAAGAACTCACCTTGGAAACTACACATCACGCTCAGCGCCAACAAGCTACAGCTAGTCTTCCCGGAAGCTTCAATGTCTCCCAGGCAAGTAAGTTAATGCCACCATTCGTTGAGACAGAGATAGACGTGTTTTTTACCACTTTTGAGGCCCTAGCTAAAAAACTTAGCTGGCCTGAAGATCATTGGTCTACCCTTCTCAGAGTGCATCTCACAGGTAGAGCTGCGGTTACTCTCAGCACCTTAGCGTCTGGGAATGACTACCAGACCCTGAAGCAAGCAGTTTTAGACGCCTACCTTCTCTCCACCGAAAGCTGCAGACGAAAATTCCGTGATTATCTAAAGGCAAGTACTACCACCTTTTTAGAATTTGTCAATACATAGAAAAGTTATTTCATGAAATGGCTGGAAGCAGCACATGACTCTACATTTTCAGAACTCGTCAACCTCATTCTAGTTGAGGAATTCTTTAGACGTGTTCCCCCTTCCATCCGTTTATATTTAGCAGACAAAGAAGAAACCGACTACATCAGATGTGTGAAGTTGGCTGACACCTACAGCCTCATACACTGGCTAACACCAGACCCACCTTCCAGTAAGAAGTCTTGGTATAGTTATGACAAAGTGAGTACCAATCAAGCGAGCTCTCAATTGTATTGTAAGTATTGCAAGCTCTATGGACATACCATAGATAAATGTGGAAAAGCTCAATACACAGGCTATAGTGAAACTCCTAAACCCAAACCGACTCCTCCTAAGTCCGGTAAGCCTGTGATGAATGTTGGTGTTCCTGTTAATGATCTTTCTCTATTCAGCAAACACTTGTATCCTGGAACTGTCTCTGTCAACAGTACAGATTCGGAGGGACGTTTCAAAGTAAAGATCTTGTGGGACACAGCGGTTCTTCAGTCAATAATATTGAAATCGGCTGTGCCTAACATCACCTACACCGGGGAAACCGTCCTTATCACTGACCTCACTGCTACCACTCCATATCCACTCGCCAGAGTCCACCTGGTTTGTCCTTTCGTGACCGGTGAAGTCCAAATCACCATCAGGGAAAAGCCTTTTCCCATGTCTGGAGTGCAACTTCTCCTGGGCAACGACTTGGCAGAAGATCTGCAACCTTCCAACCTGATCATCATGGACAAACCCCAGGTGTGTACCTCTGTAGTGGACAACCCCATCTTAAAGTATGTTCCAGCAGAGATCCAAGAAAGTGATGAAGTTTCTCCTCCGGTTTTGGTGACCACCCGTGCACAAGCTGCACGACCACAACCAGCTGACTCTACTGCTACCGCTGTCCCTCAAGACCATCAGAACCTACCACCGAATCTTACTACGTTGGAGTTCCGTAAGTTACAGAGGAGGGATCCTTCATTAACACCATTATTCTTCCAGGCTGAGACTCAACCTGACAGTATCCCTGGGTTCTTCCTAGAGAATCAGTTGCTCTACCACAGGTACAGACCCAGTAAGCTGACGGAGGATGACGATTGGGCAAATGTCGAACAACTAGTGGTTCCCACCAGCATACGGCCCGATATTCTACACCTGGCCCACGGAGCACTTTCTCACTATGGTTTTAACAAAACCTATCACGGAATCAGACAAGACTACTACTGGCCAGGTATGGTTAAAGATGTCAAAAGTTACGTGCAACAGTGTCATACATGTCAGATGGCAGGAAAACCTAACATCCCGATTCCAAAGGCTCCTTTAATTCCTATCCCGGTGCCTGCGGAACCTTTCCACAAACTCATCATAGACTGTGTTGGTCCTTTACCCCGGACCAGTTCTGGAAACGCTTATATACTAACCATCCTGTGTCCAACCACCAGGTTCCCCATAGCAGTTCATGTAAAGAACATTATGGCTGCTACGGTGGTAAAACAACTATTGAAGACCTTTACCCAATACGGATTTCCACGGGAGGTTCAAAGTGACTGTGGCACCAACTTCACCAGTGATCTCTTCAAGAAGACACTGGAAGAGTTCAACATCACTCAGGTATTGTCCAGCCACTATCATCCTGCTTCACAGGGTTCTCTTGAACGTAGTCACCAAACAATTAAATTATTCCTAAAGAAATTTTGCAATGAAACTATGAAAGACTGGGATAAACAACTTGACATCATCATGTGCATTTTCAGAAGTCTCCCCAATGAATCTCTAGGAGTATCTCCTTATGAGATGCTCTACGGACGTAAGTGCCGTACTCCTCTAAAAGCTTTTAAAGACTCTCTACGTAATGCCACCTTCAGTGACCCTCAGAATGTGCCCCAGTTTCTTCAAAACTTAAAACACATTCTAGAGAGAGTACGTAAATTTGCTAATGACAACCTATTGAAAGCTCAAGAGAGGATGAAGACTCATTTTGACCAACGCAGCAAAAGCAGGAAATTTAAACCAGGAGACTTTGTGTTGACATATTTTCCTATCCCAAGTTCTCCATTGCAAAATAAGTTTTCAGGACCCTACCGCATCAAGGAGTGCAGAAACAACCACAGCTACCTTCTTGAGACTCCAGATAGGCGGCGGAGGACCCAGTTGTGCCACGTCAATCTTCTGAAGGAGTATAAAGGTGTTTCCCCACTGTGCTAATATCACTCTCCACTTTCAAAGATCCATTCCTCCACAGTGAGACCTTCCCTGCTTCTCCTCCGGAAAGCACTGACTGTGAATCAGTGCCTTCCAACTCGGAAATCCTTAATGATCTTCCTACCTATTTACAGGACAGTAATAGTGCTCCTCTCATCAAAGTTCTTCATGATCATCAGAAGTTGTTCAACGATGATCCCCAGGAGTGTAATGTGGTTCAGCACGACATCCAGCTGCTTCCTGCTACCCGGCCGATTCGTCAACCCTTCTACCGTATCAGCCCGTACAAAAAGGAAGTTATGCGTGCTGAAGTACAATACCTTCTGGATTATGGGATGGCCACACCTTATGAGTCCCCTTGGGCCTCACCCTGCATCTTGGTGCCGAAACCGCACGGTAAAGTACGCCTTTGTACCGATTATAGGAAACTGAATCTTGTGACCGTCAAGGATGCTTATCCTTTACCACGCATAGATGATATCCTTGACGCCATAGCTAATACCAAATATTTATCCCAACTTGATTTGTTAAAAGGCTATTACCAAATAAGCCTGACAGAGAGAGCTAAGGAAATATCTGCCTTCACCACTCCTTTTGGCCTATACAGATATGAACGCCTTCCTTTTGGACTGTGTAACGCCCCGGACACCTTCCAGAGAGCTGTCAACCACGTCATCTACGGCCTAGATCACACCTACGCCTACTTGGACGACACCGATGTGGCAACCAACACCTGGAGCGAACATCTGCTCCAGCTGCAACGACTGTTCTCCAAGCTCCTGACAGCCGGCCTTACCATCAACTTGGGCAAGTCCACATTTGCCAAAGGTAAAGTGCGTTATCTGGGTCATGTGATAGGGAGTGGCAGCAACAACAATTCATCCTTTAACAATTCACACTGAACCCATTCAGCATTACCCACAACCTACGACCAGGAAGCAGCTCTAGCGCTTCCTTGGACTTGCATCTTACTATCATAGGTTTGTGAAGAATTTTAGTACGGTAGCGACACCATTGATTAATCTGACCAGCCCCAAGCAACAGTATCATTGGACCATTCAACAGACCGTTGCCTTTGAACAACTTAAATCTTTGATATGTTCTGATCCCATTCTCGCCTCTACAGATATTACGAAGCCCTTCATCATCAATGTCGACGCCAGTGATACCGGCATCGGGGGTGTCCCCGATGCCGGTATTTGTTTTGCTTGTTTTGCCTTACTTTGCCACAGGACACAACAGCTACGCAGTCATCTTTTTTTTTTTTTAAATGTGATAGGCATTGACACCAGCCGTTGGGAGGACTGCCGAAAACCTATACTTCTTTTCTCCATCACAATATATATATATATATATATATATATATATATATATATATATATATATATATATATATATATATATATATATATATTTATATATATATATATATATATATATATATATATATATATATATAAATATATATATATATATTTATATATATATATATATATATATATATATATATATATATATATATATATATATATATATATATATATATATATATATATATATATATATATATATATATATTGACAAGATTGACAAGATATATATATATATATATATATATATATATATATATATATATATATATATATATATATATTGACAAGATTGACAAGATTGACAGGATTGGCAAGATTGATGCCCATGATGCTCTCTTTCTCCTTACAAGATGCCTGTCTCTCCCTAAGTTGACCTACTTTCTGAGATGTTCTCCATCCTACAGCAGCCCTAAGTTAAATGTGTATGACACCCTTCTGAGGTCCATGCTGGTGAAAGTCCTGAACCTGCCATTGGACGACTCTCAGTGGGAGCAAGCAACCCTTCCTGTAAGACTCGGCGGCCTTGGTGTCCGCACAGCCTCATAAATTGCTCTACCAGCCTTCCTTTCCTCCTCCCACGCATCGCACGACCTCGTCAGAGATATTTTACCTGCAACCCTGAGAGATTCAGCAGGAATACACGATCCTGCTTTCACTGAATGTTCAAATCAGTGGGATGTTCTTGCAGCCCCAGCAACCATTATAGAGCCAACAAAACAAAACAAACAGTCCGGCTGGGACCACCCTCTAGTGGAAAAAGTAGCTGATGCCATGCTCAGCGCCGCAACATCAGACAAGGAGAAAGCCCGCCTCAGAGCAGTGCGTGCCCCCCATGCAGGAGACTTCCTCCTGGCAGTACCCATGTCAGCAATGGGCACGCGCCTAGATCCAGAATCCCTTCGTGTAGCAGTGGCCCTCAGCCTTGGTGCCCCAATTCACACTGAATATAAGTGTATTTGCAACAGGGTGGAAGCAGACCAATACGGACTGCATGGGTTGTTTTGCGGAAGCACAAAGGGCTGGCATGCAAGACACAACGAGGTCAATGACATCATCAAGAGAAGGCTCGTCTCAGCTGGGTGCCCAGCGGAGAGAGAACCTTGCATCCTAGGGGTCCAAAACCCGGATTTCCCCCGCACTTCGCCCTGATGGCATCACCATATACTCATGGAAGGAGGGTAGACAGTTGGTGTGGGACTACACATGTGTATCCACCCTGGCTGACACCTATGTACACTTCGGAGCTGATCAAGCAGGTGGGGCGGCCAACCACAGGGAAACAGCTAAATCACTCAAGTACAGGCGACTGGAAGGTCAATACCTCTTTGTTCCCATAGCGTCTGAGACGCATGGCCCCTGGGGCAAGAGTGCCTTGGGATTTCTCAAGGAATTGGGTTCCAAGCTCATTGACGTCACCAGAGACCCAAGGGCTTTCAGTTTTTTGTTTCAGCGTCTCAGTGTGGCGATCCAGAGGGGAAATGCTTGCTGCGTCCTCGGTTCCTGTCCAGAAGCGTAGGAGCTTCAAGAGATCCACAACCTTTAGGCATTTGTCTTGTATGCTTTGTAACCTTTAAATACACAATAAAGGAAAAAAAAAAAGGGAAGGGGGTGGTAGGAGAAAAGCACACAGAAACTGTATTGGAGGGGACCTACATTCCCTCCAATGCGTTATGTGTGGTTTCCTCCGAGGCTATAGGTCCCCCTTCTTCCAACCAGAGGTGGTACTCCCTTCCCTATATTTAATATATATATATATATATATATATATATATATATATATATATATATATATATATATATATATATATATAAATATATATATATATGAATGAAAACTCACACCCCAGAAGTGACTCGAACCCATACTCCCAGAAGCAACGCAACTGGTAACTACAGGGCGCCTTGATCCGCTTGACCATCACGGCCGTCAAAAGGAAGTGATAGCCGAGGCTATATGAGCCACTTCCCCGACGGCAACTCGGATGGTAATCTAGGGCATAGCATTTCACCAAATCACCTCATTCTTTGGGGCACACGTGAGGAACACAAATGCGAACAAGCCTGAATGGTCCCCAGGACTATATGCGAATGAAAACTCACACCCCAGAAGTGACTCGAACCCATACTCCCAGAAGCAACGCAACTGGTAACTACAGGGCGCCTTAATCCGCTTGACCATCACGGCCGTCAAAAGGAAGTGATAGCCGAGGCTATATGAGCCACTTCCCCGACGGCAACTCGGATGGTAATCTTGGGCATAGCATTTCACCAAATCACCTCATTCTTTGGGGCACACGTGAGGAACACAAATGCGAACAAGCCTGAATGGTCCCCAGGACTATATGCGAATGAAAACTCACACCCCAGAAGTGACTCGAACCCATACTCCCAGAAGCAACGCAACTGGTAACTACAGGGCGCCTTAATCCGCTTGACCATCACGGCCGTCAAAAGGAAGTGATAGCCGAGGCTATATGAGCCACTTCCCCGACGGCAACTCGGATGGTAATCTTGGGCATAGCATTTCACCAAATCACCTCATTCTTTGGGGCACACGTGAGGAACACAAATGCGAACAAGCCTGAATGGTCCCCAGGACTATATGCGAATGAAAACTCACACCCCAGAAGTGACTCGAACCCATACTCCCAGAAGCAACGCAACTGGTAACTACAGGGCGCCTTAATCCGCTTGACCATCACGGCCGTCAAAAGGAAGTGATAGCCGAGGCTATATGAGCCACTTCCCCGACGGCAACTCGGATGGTAATCTTGGGCATAGCATTTCACCAAATCACCTCATCCAAATCACCCTCGTGTGCCCCAAAGAATGAGGTGATTTGGTGAAATGCTATGCCCAAGATTACCATCCGAGTTGCCGTCGGGGAAGTGGCTCATATAGCCTCGGCTATCACTTCCTTTTGACGGCCGTGATGGTCAAGCGGATTAAGGCGCCCTGTAGTTACCAGTTGCGTTGCTTCTGGGAGTATGGGTTCGAGTCACTTCTGGGGTGTGAGTTTTCATTCGCATATAGTCCTGGGGACCATTCAGGCTTGTTCGCATATATATATATATATATATATATATATATATATATATATATATATATATATATATATATATATATATATATATATATATATTTATATGTCGTACCTAGTAGCCAGAACGCACATTTTGGCCTACTATGCAAGGCCCGATTTGCCTAATAAGCCAAGTTTTCCCGAATTAACATATTTTTTCAAATTTTTTTCTTATGAAATGATAAAGCTACCCATTTCATTATGTATGAGGTCAATTTTTTTTATTGGAGTTAAAATTAACGTAGATATATGACCGAACCTAACCAACCCTACCTAACCTAACCTAACCTAGTTTAGGTAGCCGAAAAAGTTAGGTTAGATTAGGTAGTCGAAAAACAATTAATTCATGAAAACTTGGCTTATTAGGCAAATCGGGCCTTGCATAGTAGGCTGAGAAGTGCGCTCTGGCTACTAGGTACGACATATATATATATATATGTATATATATATATATATATATATATATATATATATATATATATATATATATATATATATATATATATATATATATATATATATATATATATATATATATATATATATATATATATATATATATATATATATATATATATATATAATCTTTCCTCTGACCTCTCAATTAGGTGTGGTAGGCAGAATAACTAAGACAAGTAGCCTCGTTCTTCAGGCTAAATGAGGTCATAATAATATGTGTCCTCTTGTTCTTAAAGTTGCTGGTTTCAGGAATTCCTCTTTGTCAATTTGATCGAATCCTGTTATTATTGTGTAAGTGGTGATTATATCACCTCTTTTTCCTCTATCTTCTAGTTTGACATATTTAATGCCTCCATCCTCTCCTCGTAGCTCTTGCTTTTCAGTTCCGGAAGCCATTTTGTACTGCTTTTTTGCACTTTTTACAGTTTAATGATGTGCTTCTTGAGATATGGGCATAATATAATATGATGCATGGTGTGACAACAACCATGATGTGACAACAACCATAGTGTGACAACAACCATGATGTGAAAACAACCATAGTGTGACAACAACCATGATGTGACAACAACCATAGTGTGACAACAACCATGATGTGAAAACAACCATAGTGTGACAACAACCATGATGTGACAACAACCATAGTGTGACAACAACCATGATGTGACAACAACCATAGTGTGACAACAACCATGATGTGACAACAACCATACTGTGACAACAACCATGATGTGACAACAACCATGATATGACAACAACCAAAGTGTGACAACATGCATGGTGTGACAACAATCATATTGTGACAATAACCATAGTGTGACAACAACCATGGTGTGACAACAACCATAGTGTGAAACACCCATGGTGTGACAACATGCATGGTGTGACAACAACCATGGTGTGACAACAACCATGATGTGACATCATGCATGGTGTGACAACAACCATGATGTGACAACAACCATAGTGTGACAACAACCATGGTGTGACAACAACCATAGTGTGACAACAACCATAGTGTGACAACAACCATGATGTGACAACAACCATGGTGTGACAACAACCATGGTGTGACAACAACCATGATGTGACAACAACCATGATGTGACAACAACCATGATGTGACAACAACCATGATGTGACAACAACCATAGTGTGACAACAACCATGGTGTGACAACAACCATGATGTGACAACAACCATGGTGTGACAACAACCATGATGTGACAACATGCATGGTGTGACAACAACCATGATGTGACAACAACCATAGTGTGACAATAACCATGGTGTGACAACAACCATGATGTGACAACAACCATGGGGTGACAACAACCATAGTGTGACAACATGCATGGTGTGACAACAATCATATTGTGACAATAACCATAGAGTGACAACAACCATGGTGTGACAACAACCATAGTGTGACAACACCCATGGTGTGACAACATGCATGGTGTGACAACAATCATATTGTAACAATAACCATAGTGTGACAACAACCATGGTGTGACAACAACTATGGTGTGACAACATGCATGGTGTGACAACAACCATGATGTGACAACATGCATGGTGTGACAACAACCATGGTGTGACAACAACCATAGTGTGACAACACCCATGGTGTGACAACATGCATGGTGTGACAACAACCATGATGTGACAACATGCATGGTGTGACAACAACCATGGTGTGACAACAACCATAGTGTGACAACAACCATGGTGTGACATGCATGGTGTGACAACAACCATGATGTGACAACAACCATGATGTGACAATAACCATGGTGTAACAACAACCATGATGTGACAACAACAATGATGTGACAACAACCATGGTGTGACACCAACCATAGTGTGACAACAACCATGGTGTGACAACAACCATGGTGTGACAACAACCATAGTGTAACAACAACCATGATGTAACAACAACCATGATGTGACAACAACCATGATGTGACAACAACCATGATGTGACAACCACTATGGTAGGACAACAACCATAGTAAAACAACATGCATGGTGTGACAACCAGGGTGTGAACTACATGCATGGTGTGACAACCAGGGTGTGAACTACATGCATGGTGTGACAACCAGGGTGTGAACTACATGCATGTGTGACAACCAGGGTGTGAACTACATGCATGGTGTGACAACCAGGGTGTGAACTACATGCATGGTGTGACAACCAGGGTGTGAACTACATGCATGTGTGACAACCAGGGTGTGAACTACATGCATGGTGTGACAACCAGGGTGTGAACAACATGCATGGTGTGACAACCAGGGTGTGAACTACATGCATGGTGTGACAACCAGGGTGTGAACAACATGCATGGTGTGACAACCAGGGTGTGAACTACATGCATGGTGTGACAACCAGGGTGTGAACTACATGCATGGTGTGACACAATATTGCCACTGTGAAGAAAGAGGAGAAACAGCTGCTGCTCCCCCCTGCAGATCCTTCTTATTTATCTCAGCAATATATCAGCCAAAGTGGCCCCTTCGACACCTGTCGAGCCGGGAAAAGCCAGCGCTGAAACCAGTGAGAACCCCTCCAGAATACTTGCCACAAGGTCGTTCAACCAATACTCAGGGAATACATGCACGAACCTTAAGCTCCACGTCCATCAGTAGTCGTCCATCAGTAGTCGTGGCTGCTCTTGTATGCTGGAAATGGGTCCAAATGATGATATATTCGGAAGGAATGGTTGACACTCCAGGACGGACGGGAAGTGTAGTGTCCCTAGAGCGGACACTTCCTTAACTACACACAGTATTCCAGTCACTCTAAACCACACACAGTATTCCAGCCACTCTAACCACACACAGTATTCCAGCCACTCTAAACCACACCATAGTATTCCAGTCACTCTAAACCACACACAGTATTCCAGCCACTCTAAACCACACCATAGTATTCCAGTCACTCTAAACCACACACAGTATTCCAGCCACTCTAAACCACACCATAGTATTCCAGTCACTCTAAACCACACACAGTATTCCAGCCACTCTAAACCACACCATAGTATTCCAGTCACTCTAAACCACACACAGTATTCCAGCCACTCTAAACCACACCATAGTATTCCAGTCACTCTAAACCACACACAGTATTCCAGTCACTCTAAACCACAACATAATATTCCAGCCACTCTAAACCACACACAGTATACCAGCCACTCTAACCACACACAGTATTCCAGCCACTCTAAACCACACCATAGTATTCCAGTCACTCTAAACCACACACAGTATACCAGCCATTCTAAACCACACCATGGTATTCCAGTCACTCTAAACCACACCACAGTATTCCAGCCACTCTAAACCACACCACAGTATTCTAGTCACTCTAAACCACACACAGTATACCAGCCACTCTAAACCACACACAGTATCCCTGCCACTCTAAACCACACACAGTATTCCAGCCATTCCAAGCCACACCATACTATACCACAAACTCCTTAAACCAAACTCTAAAGCACATTATATTATTCAACCACCTCCTTAAGTCACAACACAATATTCCACCACCTCCCTCAACTACACCACACCCTACCACCACTACCACCACGTCTCTAAGCCAAACTCCACTATACCACCACTTCTCTAAACCAAACAACACGATACACAACCTCCCTAAACCAAACCCCACTATACACCACCTCTCTAAACCGAACCCAACTATACACCACCTCCCTAAACCAGACAATACTATACCACCACCTCCCTAAACCACACCACACCACAACATCCCTAAATCAAACCATACTTTACCACAACCTCCCTAAACCACACCACCACTTCCCTAAACATCACCCACACTATATCACCACTTCCCTAAACCACACCACACTACACCACTACTTCCCTAACCCACACTATACCATCATCTCCCTAAACCACATCCTATTATACCACCACATCCCTAAACCACACCACACTATACCACCACTTCCCTAAACCACACCACATTATACCACCACTTCCCTAAACCACACCACATTATACCACCACTTCCCTAAACCACTCCACACTATACCACCACTTCCCTAAACCACACCACATTATACCACCACTTCCCTAAACAACACCACATTATACCACCACTTCCCTAAACAACACCACATTATACCACCACTTCCCTAAACAACACCACATTATACCACCACTTCCCTAAACAACACCACATTATACCACCACTTCCCTAAACAACACCACATTATACCACCACTTCCCTAAACAACACCCCATTATACCACCACTTCCCTAAACAACACCACATTATACCACCACCTCCCTTAACTAAACCACCACTTCCCTAAACCACACCACATTATACCACAACCTCTCTAAACAACACCACACTATACCGCTATCTCCCTAAGCCACACCTCAAGTGGTTGCTACTAGAACCACTCACAACACATCTGTGTTTTCAAAAGTTTCTTCCACAACATGTCACAATGTCCACTGAACATCAATATGTACAAATTTCACTTATGCATTCCTAAGCCTAACAAAATAATCACTATTAAAAATTAAGTCCCAAAGTCTATTACATCATTACATCTATCTTCATCATTGCCACACTGCATCATCAAAACAGTAAAATAGTAATAAATTGGACTGGCTCGTGCCGAGCCTGGACCGGAGAAACGGTCCGGTTCAATTTATTGTTTTTCTGTTTTGATGATGCAGTATAGCAATGATGTAGATCACTATCGTATGGAATACCTGAGCATGAACGTAAAAGGTGTCGTATTGCACAAAATGACAATGCAAGAACGTAGAAGTAGGTCATGTAGCAAAAAAATGGAGCAGTGCCTCTGAAAGAGAACGCTTTGCAAATGATGGAGAACGATTGCAGTGATGTGGTAGCGTATGAAGGTATTAGGGGTATAATGCAAACAAAAAATTATGCTCCACATGTGAAAGTTCATCCATTACAGTTGCATTCACAAGCATAAACATACGAGAGTGATATTGTGCATTTAATAATTAGACTACTCTGATGATTAACATTCAATAGGTGAAGTAAACAAATAACAAAAACAATGGCGTGATAATCGCGTGGATGAAACATTCCTATACATACAAGAGATGTGTTGGAGTGTAAGAAAAATGATGCAACATCAGTGAAATTGCTACAATGATTGATGTGTACATAGGTTCTATGTACACATCAATCATTGACATTAGAAAATCACATAAGAAAACTTTAAATAGTTAACATTGAGAGGAATGGAAGAAGGCATAGGATCGTTGAGAATGTCAAAATCTTCACTTTGAATTAACATTACGTAAATTTAATACTTCCAAAAATGACCGACAAATTCATCCTCTTCAGATTTGAGGGAGGTGAATTGATGAATATATATTTTTTTCATAGAAATAATGGGATGCGGAAAGATGTATAGCTGAACAATGTGTGCATACTGTATAATGTGGAAAGTCTCTTAGCTAAAAGAATTACATCTATGTGGAGATGGAAACGTGGAGATGGATGATTGAAATAACTTATCAGAGATCATGATGAGAACACTATTATATGAGAAATAACCTTATATAGTAGCGTCATCATAAGTCAAGGGGTAAAAGCGGGGTCGTTTAGCAATAACGTACAAGGTGGAAATCTTACAATCTTTTATTGATATGATATGAAACCTTAGATCGACGGTCAATAATGAAAATAACACCTTTTTTAAGTGAGAATAGAGATTGTAATGGGACGCTGATTTACCATGCTTAATTGTGAATAGATCAATTGGTAAATAAGATAACTAAACTATGGGGATGTGTGGTCGAAGATGCGTTCATGAGCAATATGTGACGTGCAGTTAAAACAAAGATTTCCGCACATAACATAGAAAGATTCCTACAGAACAGTAGAAATGCAATCTAGTGTAAGCAAAAAAACTGTCTCTCTACAAAACTGCGTTGGTCTACAAAAGACTAAGACAGACTGCAAAACTAGATCAGTTTGCAAAGCCTAAGTACTACTACTGTAAATTAACACTACCGAAACGATAGGAGAGGTGGAAGTGTGGTAGGATAATATATTTAGGCATGCAGATTTCGGGAAATATATGATATGATACGATCATATCGGATATGATAACAATATCAAAGCATATAATCATATATAGATATGATATTCGGGAGATATGAGTAAAATACCATATAAGCGATAAGCTGAGATTGGACAAGAAGGGGGAATAACTTATGTTGATATAACAATAATATTTGTTAGTCTTGATATATATACCCATAACTTAAAGGTAAACTCCAAAGATGTGTAAATACAGAATTAACATGAATAAGTAGATATATGTATGTGGTAATCATGTCTCCCCGAGCTCTTCTGTCTTTCCATGTGCATGAGCCTTCTGATACTGTGACCAATCACATCGTGTGTGTGTGTGTGTGTGTGTGTGTGTGTGTGTGTGTGTGTGTGTGTGTGTGTGTGTGTGTGTGTGTGTGTGTGTGTGTGTGTGTGTGTGTGTGTGTGTGTGTGTGTGTGTATTCACCGAGTTGTATACACCTAGTTGTGTTTGCGGGGGTTGAGCTTTACTCTTTCGGCCCGCCTCTCAACTGTCAATCAACTGTTTACTAACTACTTTTTTTTCCCCCACACCACATACACACACCCGAGGAAGCAGCCCGTAACAGCTGACTAACTCCCAGGGGTCTATTTACTGCTAGGTAACAGGGGCATTCAGGGTGAAAGAAACTTTGCCCATTTGTTTCTGCCTCGTGCGGGAATCGAACCCGCGCCACACAATTACGAGTCCTGCGCGCTGTCCACCAGGCTACCAGGCCAGGCCCCCCCAGGTAGGTGTGTGTGTGTGTGTGTGTGTGTGTGTGTGTGTGTGTGTGTGTGTGTGTGTGTGTGTGTGTGTGTGTGTGTATGTGTGTGTATGTGTGTGTGTGTGTGTGTGTGTGTGTGTGTGTGTGTATGTGTATGTGTATGTGTACGTGTGTGTGTGTGTGTGTGTACTCACCTAGTTGTACTCACCTAGTTGTGTTTGCGGGGGTTGAGCTCTGGCTCTTTGGTCCCGCCTCTCAACCGTCAATCAACAGGTGTACAGATTCCTGAGCCTATCGGTCTCTATCATATCTACACTTAAAACTGTGTATGGAGTCAGCCTCCACCACATCACTTCCTAGTGTATTCCATTTGTCAACCACTCTGACACTAAAAAAGTTCTTTCTAATATCACTGTGGCTCATTTGGGCACTCAGTTTCCACCTGTGTCCCCTTGTGCGTGTTCCCCTTGTGTTAAATAGACTGTCTTTATCTACCCCATCAATTCCCTTCAGAATCTTGAATGTGGTGATCATGTCCCCCCCTAACTCTTCTGTCTTCCAGCGAAGTGAGGTTTAATTCCCGTAGTCTCTCTTCGTAGCTCATACCTCTCAGCTCGGGTACTAGTCTGGTGGCAAACCTTTGAACCTTTTCCAGTTTAGTCTTATCCTTGACTAGATATGGACTCCATGCTGGGGCTGCATACTCCAGGATTGGCCTGACATATGTGGTATACAAATTTCTGAATGATTCTTTACACAAGTTTCTGAATGCCGTTCATATGTTGGCCAGCCTGGCATATGCCGCTGATGTTATCCACTTGATATGTGCTGCAGGAGACAGGTCTGGCGTGATATCAACCCCTAAGTCTTTTTCCTTCTCTGACTCCTGAAGAATTTCCTCTCCCAGATGATACCTTGTATCTGGCCTCCTGCTCCCTACACCTATCTTCATTACATTACATTTGGTTGGGTTAAACTCTAACAACCATTTGTTCGACCATTCCTTCAGCTTGTCTAGGTCTTCTTGAAGCCTCAAACAGTCCTCTTCTGTTTTAATCCTTCTCATAATTTTAGCATCGTCCGCAAACATTGAGAGAAATGAATCGATACCCTCTGGGAGATCATTTACATATATCAGAAACAAGATAGGACCGAGTACAGAGCCCTGTGGGACTCCACTGGTGACTTTACGCCAATCGGAGGTCTCACCCCTCACCGTAACTCTCTGCTTCCTATTGTTTAGATACTCCCTTATCCACTGGAGCACCTTACCAGCTACACCTGCCTGTCTCTCCAGCTTATGTATCAGCCTCTTGTGCGGTACTGTGTCAAAGGCTTTCCGACAATCCAAGAAAATGCAGTCCGCCCAGCCCTCTCTTTCTTGCTTAATCTTTGTCACCTGTTGGTAGAATTCTATCAAGCCTGTAAGGCAAGATTTATCCTCCCTGAACCCATGTTGGCGATTTGTCACGAAGTGCCTTCTCTCCAGATGTGTTGCCAGGTTTTTTCTCATGATCTTCTCCATCACCTTGCATGGTATACAAGTCAAGGACACTGGCCTGTAATTCAGTGCCTCTTGCCTGTCGCCCTTTTTGTATATTGAGACCACATTCGCCATCTTCCATATTTCTGGTAGGTCTCACGTCTCCAGTGACCTACTATACACTATGGAGAGTGGCAAGCAAAGTGCCTCTGCACACTCTTTCAGTATCCATGGTGAGATCCCGTCTGGACCAACAGCCTTTCTAACATCCAGATCCAGCAGGTGTCTCTTGACCTCCTCTCTCGTAATTTCGAACTCTTCCAAGACCGCCTGGTTTACCTCCCTTTCTCCTAGCACAGTGACCTCACCTTGTTCTATTGTGAAGACCTCCTGGAACCTCTTGTTGAGTTCTTCACACACCTCTCTGTCATTCTCTGTATACCTGTCTTCGCCTGTTCGATGTTTCAATACCTGTTCTTTCACTGTTGTTTTCCTTCTGATGTGACTGTGGAGTAGCTTTGGTTCGGTCTTGGCTTTGTTTGCTATATCATTTTCAAAACTTTTCTCTGCTTCTCTTCTCACCCTGACGTACTCATTCCTGGTTCGCTGGTATCTCTCTCTGCTTTCTGGTGTTCTGTTATTCCGGAAGTTCCTCCACGCCCTTTTGTTCAGTTTCTTCGCTTCCATACATGCCCTATTATACCATGGATTCTTCTGTTGCTTCTCGGATTTTTCCCTTTGGGCCGGGACCAACAGCCTTTCTAACATCCAGATCCAGCAGGTGTCTCTTGACCTCCTCTCTCGTAATTTCGAACTCTTCCAAGACCGCCTGGTTTACCTCCCTTTCTCCTAGCACAGTGACCTCACCTTGTTCTATTGTGAAGACCTCCTGGAACCTCTTGTTGAGTTCTTCACACACCTCTCTGTCATTCTCTGTATACCTGTCTTCGCCTGTTCGATGTTTCAATACCTGTTCTTTCACTGTTGTTTTCCTTCTGATGTGACTGTGGAGTAGCTTTGGTTCGGTCTTGGCTTTGTTTGCTATATCATTTTCAAAACTTTTCTCTGCTTCTCTTCTCACCCTGACGTACTCATTCCTGGTTCGCTGGTATCTCTCTCTGCTTTCTGGTGTTCTGTTATTCCGGAAGTTCCTCCACGCCCTTTTGTTCAGTTTCTTCGCTTCCATACATGCCCTATTATACCATGGATTCTTCTGTTGCTTCTCGGATTTTTCCCTTTGGGCCGGGATGAACCTGTTTACTGCCTCCTGACACTTTTGGGTAACATAGTCCATCATACCCTGTACAGACTTATCTCTGAGGTCTGTGTCCCAAGGTATTTCACTTAGGAAACTTCTCATCTGTTCATAATTCCCCTTTCGGTATGCCAGCCTTTTGATTCCTAGTTCTTTTTTGGGGGAGATAAGTCCTAGCTCTACCAGGTACTCAAAGTTCAATACACTGTGGTCACTCATTCCCAAGGGCGCTTCCATCTTAACTTTCCTTATATCCCACTCATTTAGGGTAAATATCAAATCAAGCATTGCTGGTTCATCTTCTCCTCTCATTCTTGTTGGTTCTTTGATGTGCTGGCTTAGAAAGTTTCTTGTTGCCACGTCCAGCAGCTTAGCTCTCCATGTTTCTGGTCTTCCATGCGGGTCTCTGTTCTTCCAATCTATCTTCCCATGGTTGAAGTCTCCCATAATTAGTAGTCCAGATCCATTCCTGCTAGCAACAGAAGCTGCTCTTTCTATTATGTTAATGGTGGCCATGTTGTTTCTATCATATTCCTGTCTAGGTCTTCTGTCATTTGGTGGTGGATTATATATGACTACGACTATAATTTTTTTCCCTCCATTTGTTACAGTACCTGCTATGTAGTCACTGAAACCTTCACAGCCCTGAATATCCATCTCCTCAAAATCCCAGCCTTTCCTTACCAGCAGAGCTACACCACCCCCACCTCTTCCTTCCCTCTCTGTCCTCATAACATAATAGTCCTGTGGGAACACTGCGTTTGTTATCGTTTTCGTGATCTTTGTTTCTGTGAGGGCTATTATGTCTGGGTTTTCCTCTAGTACCAGTTCTCCAAGCTCATTTGCTTTATTTGTAATTCCATCTATATTAGTGTACATCGCTTTGAGGCTCACTTTCTTCTGTCTCTTCTCAAATCGCCTCCTTGGTGAGTATTCTGCTGGCGGGGGAGGCTATTCCATGGGTGTGAGGACCTGTGAGGTGGATAACAGGGTCTCAGAGAATACTGGGATGAGGGGCGGGGGATCCAGTGAAGGGGGGGGGACAGGGAGGGTATGGGGTGAAAAGGGAGGGAGGACGGGAAGGAAAGGGGGGGAGGGAGGACTCGGGAGGAGGGGAGGGGTAGAAGGGTGGGGATTGGGTGTGAGGGGAGAGAGATTTGGCTGAACATTTGAGTGGGGGCACGGAGGGTTTGGGGTAGGGGGGTTTTCTATGCAGAGGAGAGAGGCGGGGTTGTCCTCCCCTCTGGTGTTACTGGGTAGCTGGTTGTGGGTTCCCCCCTCACCTCTGGGGGTGTTGTGTTGGGAGCTGTGACTTCCTGGTTTTCCCCTCTCGCCCTGCGCCTCTTCATTGCTTCTGCCGCCACGGCTCTCTCCTCCCTTGTCATGTCTCTCTGGAGGAATACATTTTTGAATTTTCCCACGTTTTTCAAGGAGCTCTTCCTTGATAGGATCTTCTCCTTTGTGCTCTCATTTGCAAACACTATCTTTATCATTCGGTCTCGGTCTTTGTTGTACCAGCCTAACCTGAAAACCTTCTCAATGCTATGCTCAGCCCCTTCCATGTCTAGTGCCTTTAGTATTTCATTCACTGCTGCTTTGTCCTTATCATTCCACTCTGTCCTATTAGAGCCTTCCTGTTCTTTAATACCCACAGCAACCACTGATTTGTTCCTTTCCAGCAGTTGGCTAGTGGAGCGTGCCGCCTCCTGTGAAGTGGCTGCTTTCATGGCCACCTCCCTCACTGCAGTCATTACTTCAGAGTTATTCTTTTTTAGTATTTCCGCAAATGTTGCTTTTATTGTGGCATTCTCATCCTAAAAACTATTACCACCTTCTCCCTGGATGGTTTTCTGATTCTCAGCCTCGATACCATTCTCTATGAGGGCTCTAATCTCCTCATTTGCTGCTGTCAGCTCTCTTTTCAGGTTGCTTATTTTGTTCTTCATTTCCTGCATCATTTCTTGCATCTCACTCTTGATGTCCTCCAGAAACTGGGTGAACATTTCCTTCATTTCGTCACCTTGGCTCTTCCCTGTTCCCCTGGTACCTCTTGCTGCCATGCTTGACCCTGTTCCTATAGTTGTGCCATGATAGGATTTGTCAGGAGAGCAGAGCGGGATGGGGGAGGGGGAGTGATAAAGGGAGAGATAAGTGGGTGGGTAGGAGGAGATGGAGAGAGAGGTGGGAGGGAGAAAGGGAGAGAGAGGAGAGGGAGAGAGATGGAGAGGGAGAGAGCGGGTGAGGGAGAGAGCGGGTGAGGGAGGGGGGAGGTGTGTGTGTGTGTGTATGTGTGTGTGTGTGTGTGTGTGTGTTTACTAGTTGTGTTTTACGGGGGTTGAGCTTTGCTCTTTTGGCCCGCCTCTCAACTGTCACTCAACTGTTTACTAACTACTTTTTTTTTTTCCACACCACACACACACCCCCCCCAGGGAGCAGCCCGTGACAGCTGACTAACTCCCAGGTACCTATTTACTGCTAGGTAACAGGGGCACTTAGGGTGAAAGAAACTTTGCCCTTTTGTTTCTGCCTCGTGCGGGAATCGAACCCGCGCCACATAATTACGAGTCCTGCACACTATCCACCAGGCTACGAGGCCCCCTATACATGTGTGTGTGTGTGTATGTGTGTGTGTATGTGTGTGTGTGTGTGTATATGTGTGTGTGTGTGTGTGTGTGTATGTGTGTGTGTGTGTGTGTGTGTGTGTGTGTGCGTGTGTGTGTGTTTGTGTGTGTGTGTGTGTGTGTGTGTGTGTGTGTGTGTGTGTGTGTGTGTGTGTGTGTGTGTGTGTGTGTGTGTGTGTGTGTGTGTGTGTGTGTGTGTGTGTGTGCATGTGTGTGTGTGTCTGTTTTAGCGTGTGTACGCTTGTGTGCGTGTATACGTAAGTGGGCGGGTGTGCTTGTATGTGTCAAGATATCCCTTATGCGTTACCTCTGCCTAAATGAGCCACCCTGAGATTTTTAAATATATATGATATCCTGAACAAGAATTTGAAAATATTTTACCTCAATCTGTACACCTGATTAATTGACCAGAGAGGGGGTACATACCAGTCTCCTCCCGCTCACACAACCAGATGAGTAAAGACGATGTATGATGACGATGGTTATCCGTCATTGTCTCCCACTAGGTGATTCACTAAGTGCTGGTAGATTGATGAGGTCGGTTCTTCTCTGTCTACACAAAGCTCTGGAGTCAGTCACTGTATCGTTGTTCACTAATCTCTAGTCACTGTAAGTTCACTAATTCACTGTACCACTGATCATAGTCACCACTCAACAGCACAATCAGGTAGTTCCACGGCGGGGCGTCCCACCCGGTCAGGTCGCACACTTACATGCACCGGTGATGCCACTAGCTCCACTTTGGTTTCTTCGCCAAATCTTCGCACTATCGCTAACGATATGACTATGCTATGTCGCACCCTGCTAGCTACACACTGCGAGAGGCCAAATACTATGATCTAGCCTCTATACTCCTTCAATGTCCCGAGAAATTGACGAATTTCCGCGGACCTCACTAATCGGATGTGTCTCGTACCGTCTCCCCGCCTACACAAACGTTGTGTGTGTGTGTGCGTGTGTGTGTGTGTGTGTGTGTGTGTGATAAGCTAAGATGTGCATAAAATGATGTGAGGATAGTGTACAAGTAAATAAAAATATATGTGAGTAACGCTATGTTAAGCAGGGGATGAAATTGGGGTAAGATGGGGATATGGTTATTAGTCTATGTAATGGTGTGATGAATAAACTTTGATTTACTAAGAATAGTAGAGATTGAAAGCAGAACGTAGTGGAATAGTAATACAAATAGGCTAGGATATGATAAAAATAGATAAATCAATTGGATAGGTGTTTACGAAATATTGTGAAATAATGAATGTGTAAGAGTAGCTTAAAGTGACTAAGTGAATTATGAGAGACGAGGTAAGTAAGGGGGAAGAGTGCATATTATAGAACTCAAGGCTAATTACATGTTTGACTGAGTTTATGAATTTGTACATGTTTGAGAAAGTGTGTAAGTTAATGATCCAAGCGAAAGAGAACGTGTTAAAGTCTGTGTTTGTGTAAGTGCATGAACTGGGTGAATGCTTAAGTTGAATAAGTTTTGCTAATGTAATTATATGTGTTAAGATCACAAGAAAGGAAAATAAACCTAAACAGGGAGATCGAAGAAATAGAACAAACGTTGAAGCGATCATACGAGTCTGAAGAAATGGAATTGGAGCAGAAAGCTATACAAAGGATAAAGAAAAATCCTAAATATTTTTTTCATATACGCAAAATCAAAATAAAAAACCTCCACCAGTACTGGACCTTTAATTACAACTGGAGGTACATACACAGAGAACGACAAAGAAATTAGTTAAGTATGAGGCTATGTTTAGCACACCAATATGCAACATGAAAGTTGATGATCCAGACAGCTTCTTTATGAATGACATTCAAGCTGCAGATAATATAACGGATGTTAACACAAACTCGGAAGACTTTGAAAGACAAAGTAACAATATGCCCATGCATTCAGCTCCTGGGCCGGACTCATGGAATTCGATATTCATTAAGAAATGTAAGGTACCAGTAGTGTGAATGCTCAGCATAATATGGAGAAAGAGCCTGGATACAGGGAAGATACCAGCTGCACATAAATCAGCAGGTATAGCTCCGCTGCAAAAGGGGGGTAGTTAAGCCTTGGCAAAAAATTATAGACCAGTTGTACTAACATCTCAAACAATAAAAGTTTTTGAAAGAGTGATTATGAAACAAATTTCTAGTTTTATGGAAAATGTTGAACTACACAACCCAGGTCAACATGGATTTAGAGCGGGAAGATCCTGTCTGTCACAGTTACTCAACCACTATGACAAAATCACAGAAGCTCTAGAAAAAAAGAAAAATGCTTATGTAGTATACACAGACTTTGCAAAGGTATTCGACAAATGTGATCATGGTGTGATAGCACACAAAATGAGGTCAATGGGAATAACTAGTAAAGTAGGACGCTGGATACTTAACTTCCTATCGAACAGAACACAAAGAGTAACAGTCAATCAAATAAAATCGAGCCTAAGCGCAGTTAAAAGCTATATACCTCAAGGTACAGTCCTTGCACCACTGCTTTTCCATATTCTCATATCAGATGTAGACAAAAATACAAGTCACAGCTTCGTGTCATCCTTTGCAGATGACAGAAAAATCACCATGAAGATTAACTCTGCGGAAGATATTGAAAACTACAAGCAGATATCAACAAAGTTTTCGACTGGGCAGCAGAAAATAACATGATGTTTAACAGTGATAAAATCCAGGTAATCAGGTACGGCAAAAATGAAGATCTGAAACATAATACAGGGTACAAAACATAATCGAATCTGCCCATAGTAGGAAAACAGCATGTCAAGGATTTGGGAATAATGATGTCCGAAGACCAAACGTTTAGGGAGCATAACCCAGCAAATTTTGCGGCAGCCAGAAAAATGATGAGATGGATTACGAGAACTTTCAAATCCAGGGATCCCATCACAATGGTGGTACTCTTCAAGTCACTTGTGTTGTCCTGTCTTGAGTACTGCTCAGTACTCACTTCCCCCTTCAGAGCAGGAGAGATTGCTGAAATAGAGGGAATACAGAGAACATACAGCACGCATAGACGCGATAAAGCACCTAAATATTTAGATTGTCTCAAAGCTCTCCAAATGTACTCACTAGAAATGAGACGAGAGAGATACCAAATAATATACACATGGAAAATACTGGAGGGTCACGTCCCAAATCTACACAGTAAAATAACAACATACTGGAGTGAACGATATGAAAGAAAATGCAGAACAGAACCAGTGAAGAGCAGAGGTGCCATAGGCACAATTAGAGAACACTGTATAAACATCAGAGGTCCGCAGTTGTTCAACTTCCTCCCAGCGACTATTAGAAATATTGCCGGAACATCCGTGGACATCTTCAAGAGAAAACTAGACTGTTTTCTAAAAAAAAACGTGCCGGACCAACCGGGCTGTGGTGGGTATGTGGGCCTCCGGGCCGCTCCAAGCAACAGCCTAGTGGACCAAACTCTCACAAGTCAAGCCTGGCCTCGGGCCGGGCTTGGGGAATAGAAGAACTCCTAGAACCTCATCAAGCTGGTATCTCCATGTTTCTTCTAAAAGGAGGAAGAGATATATATGTATGTGCGTGTGTATTTGCAAGTGTATGTGCATAATTGCATAGAGATGTAATAGTAGACACGATAACTAAACTAAGATAGCTTAGTGAGAAGAAGAACAGCTCTGGATATGGTGTGATCATGCTGTTTAGCATAAGCTATGCATAAGCCATGCAACAGAAACAAATATGTGAAACAACCTAATACATGGAGTTTTAAAGGGTATAGCGATGTGTATTTTCCTGTCGATTCCTCTTAGAATTTGTAGGTATTGATCGTGTCTCCCCGAGTTCTCCTGTTTTCCAGTGATGAATAGTGCATTTCACAAAGCCTTTCCTCATAACTCTCACCTCTTAGTTCTGAAACTACCCTACTGGCATACTTAATAACTTTTTCCATCTGAGTCCTGTGCTTGACAAGATATGGGCTCCATGCTGTAATCGCATTCTCCAGGTTTGGTCTTTCATTTGTGGTATACAAAGTTCTGAAGGCAGTTCTGATGTTCGCAGTGAGAGACTTGATGTGCTGGAAGAATCATTTTGGTCTTTAAATCATCTTTGATGCCACTGAGGATGGGTTTAGATGGAGTGAAAAGTAATTTGATGTCAATGTGTGTATTCTCAATGACTCTGAAAAATCAATTTTGATATAGATAATAATATTTTATTTTGATATCAATCAACTATATAAAGCAACCATTTCTTTAAGAACATTGCTTGGTATGAGTTGATAAGCAGAAATACACTGACCCAGTTTCACAATGAAATTTTGGTGAATCGGTAAATAAATGCTTTGTAAATAACTAAAATATTTAGTTTGAACTAACAAAAAAAAATATTATTTGTTGACACAGTAATACCGTTGATAATACGTAGCAATGATTTAGCTACTGAATGGAAGAAACAAAACAAAAAAACGAGATATTAATGAGAACAGAGAATAAGGGAAGAATATGAATTGAACTGAGTGAGAACAAGGAAGAAGTAATGAGAATAAGAGAGTAGTGAGCTGACTGAGAACATGAAGAACGTGTAGCATGCTGTAAAGATAACATGTAAGAATATGTAAGAATCATCTGAGAATGTTAAAGAACATGTAAGAAGAAACTGAGGCGAAGACATGCATAACATAATAATAATAATAATAATAATAATAATAATAATAATAATAATAATAACACTGCACTCTCTTAATCTATGTGCACCAGAACTAACGAGCCACGGATCGAAAAACAATACTGCTAAATGGAAGATGTTTAAATCAGAGATGAACTAGAAAGCTTGCTTGAACAATAAAAATATCAAGATGAGTTGGCTATAGTCATTGGTTATCAATAAGTATTAACATAAAACAGGTTAAGATATAAGATAACATAATGAATGAATGATAAAGGGATAAACGAGTATTACCATTGTTGGAGAGGGGGTAGTTATATACGCATTTGATGGGTAGGTGGTGTCCGTATTGTGGTAGGGTGCCACCCCTATTAGTTTCTGGTGAGCGTTGGAACTGTTAGTCCATGGTGTTGGTCTGAGTGGTTGCGTTGATTGGCGTATGTGAGAGCTTTATCTTCTTTGTAAAATATTCTTATTGTCTCTCCTATGTTAAAACTACCTGCCTGACTGATAATATGATGTTGATGATGTCGGTCGGTTATCAGTCATTCCTTTCGGACAACCAACCCAAAATTCCGTAGAGTGCTTATTTTGACCAGGAGATTACCCTGGATGCTTCTGGCACTTGGAGAGGGGCTCAACCTCACACGTTTAAGGGATGCGGCTCCAATACTGACTTCGTCGACACGTGCAAATACCCACTCGAGCCGCTGTAAGTAAGTAAGTAAATATCAATAGAAGGCACCAAACCGGGAAGGCTATGTAGCACCATCAGAGTGCAGGATAATCAGAGGGCACTAAATATCACCAAGGATGCCAATACGAGAACAAAAACGCACAAGGTGAACGATATCAAAAGTATGAGTCGCCAAGAATTCTATTAAGGGACAAACGACCGCGGGGGACAGTCGGAAAACAAGACACACGCTCGTCCTGGAAGTCAGGACATTTAACAAGGATATGTACGACCGTAAGAGGGACAATGCAATTCGGACAATAAGGAGCAGGGCGGCGCTCCATCAAGTGACCGTGAGTTAAACGGGTATGGCCAATACGTAACCTAGCCAGAGCCGTTTCCCACCACCGGTTACGGTGGCAGGCGGAAGGCCACTGGGACACACAACTCTTAAGAGTCCGCAGTTTGTTACCAAGAACAGAAGACCAACAACTCTGCCATCGGGCAAGGATGGAGGCATGAATAACTGGGTAAAAGTCAGAATAAGGAACACCTTTATGGGAGATGGGACAAGTGCGGATAGCGTCCTTAGCGGCAGCATCCGCACGCTCATTTAAAGAGGCAAAACTGGGAACCCAGCAAAACGCAACTGATTTAAATTTACTGGAGATAAGAAACAGCCAATGTTGAATCTCGATGACCACAGGATAGACTGGATTAAAGGACCCTAAAGCCATGAGGGCACTACGAGAGTCAACTACTACCACGAAGGAGGATTGCCTCTGGGAAAGCAGGAGACGAAGAGCATAGAGAATAGCAGAGTTCTACTGTGAAGATGCTACCCTCCGGAGGAAGGCGACACATATAAGTGTGGTCAGAAAAAACAACAGAGTAGCCTACACTGTCAGCAGACTTAATAATAATTCATCAATACCTTTGAAGGTCTACTGTAGTATACTTAAAAGATGCAGCCCTCAGCAGATATTTATCTCCAAGATATCCATTTACTGCTATGTGAACAGACGCATCAGGTGAAAAAGTCGAAAAAGAATTACTAGGAGATGCACGCCAAATGAGATAAGCCATTCTGAAAAAAATATATATATATAAAACATTTTGATCCAGTGGTCCTTCAGCTCCTGCAGCCCTGCTCTCACATCCTATAGAAGGGAAGGGCCCTTTCTGCTGTTACTTACGTGAGGTCATAATCATTTTTTTGCCCTTATCCTTCTATAGTTCTTCCACATGGAACAGCCTACCCGCTACACATTTTGATACTTGTCCAATACTTTTCGACTTTACATTTTCACTCACTCTCTTGCATAATCAATTTGCTTTTCCTTGCACCTCATACACCTATCTCCTCAGAACAATACTTTTGGTTATTTTACCCCTATACATTTTGATACTTGTACATTACACTTCACTCACTTGCAATATCGATCTGTTTTCCTTTCTCCTCATTCACCTACTTCCCGTGAATGTTCCTTTTGATATTTTAATACTTGTCCACTATATTTTAGCTTTCCCTTTTCATTTCGTTCAAGTGCAAAATTTTGCAACATCTTACAACATTTATCTGGCAACATTTCGGCTTGCAACATCTTGCATCATTCATCATATTGCGAGATATTGAGCTTGCATCATCCTGTAACATCGCAAGCAATGGCGCAGGATGGCTCAAGGATGGTCCGGGTCTCCTTTTTCCCTACTGGCTGGTGGAGGAATAAGACTAGTAGTGGAATAAGAGGGTGGTTGAATATGACTGGTGGTGGAATTAGACTGGTAGGGGAATTAGACTGGAGATGGAATAAGACTGGTGGTAGAAATAGACTGGTGGTGGAATAAGACTGGTGATGGAATAAGACTGGTGGAGGTATATGACTGGTGGAGGAATAAGACTGGTGATGGAATAAGACTGGTGGTGGAATTAGACTGGTGGTGGAATAATACTGGTGGTGGAGTAAGACTGGTGGTGGAGTAAGACTGGTGGTGGAGTAAGACTGGTGGTGGAGTAAGACTGGTGGTGGAGTAAGACTGGTGGTGGAGTAAGACTGGTGGTGGAATAGGACTTGTGGAGGTATATGACTGCTGGTGGAATAAGACTGGTGAAGGTATAAGACTGGTGATAGAATAAGACTGGTGGTGGAATTAGACTGGTGGTGGAATAATACTGGTGGTGGAATACGACTGGTGGTGGAATTAGACTGGTGGTGGAATAAGACTGGTGGTGGAGTAAGACTGGTGGTGGAATTAGACTGGTGGTGGAATACGACAGGTGGAGGAATAAGACTGGTGGTGGAGTAAGACTGGTAGTGGAATAGGACTGGTGGAGGAATAAGACTGCTGGTGGAATAAGACTGGTGGTGGAATAAGACTGGTGGTGGAGTAAGACTGGTGGTGGAATTAGACTGGTGCTGGAATACGACAGGTGGAGGAATAAGACTGGTGGTGGAGTAAGACTGGTAGTGGAATAGGACTGGAGGAGGAATAAGACTGCTGGTGGAATAAGACTGGTGGTGGAATTAGACTGGTGGTGGAATACGACTGGTGGTGGAATAAGACTGCTGGTGGAATAAGACTGGTGGTGGAATTAGACTGGTGGTGGAATACGACTGGTGGTGGAATAAGACTGGTGGTGGAATATGACTGGTGGAGGAATAAGACTGGTGGTGGAATACGACTGGTGGTGGAATAAGACTAGTGGTGGAATAAGACTGCTGGTGGAATAAGACTGGTGGTGGAATTAGACTGGTGGTGGAATACGACTGGTGGTGGAATAAGACTGGTGGTGGAATACGACTGGTGGTGGAATAAGACTGGTGGTGGAATACGACTGGTGGTGGAATAGGACTGCTGGTGGAATAGGACTGGTGGTGGAATTAGACTGGTGGTGGAATACGACTGGTGGTGGAATAAGACTGGTGGTGGAATTAGACTGGTGGTGGAATACGACTGGTGGTGGAATAAAATTGGTGGTGGAATAAGACAATCGCAGTTACAGTTACAGTCTCTGTGGTGTAGTGGTAAGACACTCGCCTGGCGTTCCGCGAGCGCTATGTCATGGGTTCGTATCCTGGCCGGGGAGGATATACTGGGCGCAATTCCTTAACTGTAGCCTCTGTTTAACGCAACAGTGAAATGAGTACTTGGTTGTAACAACGATTCTTCGCGGCGGGGATCGTATTCCAGGGACCTGCCCGAAACGCTACGCGTACTAGTGGCTGTACAAGAATGTAACAACTCTTGTATATATCTCAAAAAAAAGACTGGTGGTGGAATAAGACTGGTGGTGGAATTAGACTGCTGGTGGAATAAGACTGGTGGTGGAATAAGACTGCTGGTGGAATAAGACTGGTGGTGGAATAAGACTGGTGGTGGAATACGACTGGTGGTGGAATAAGACTGGTGGTGGAATAAGACTGGTGGTGGAATACGACTGGTGGTGGAATAAGACTGGTGGTGGAATAAGACTGGTGGTGGAATAAAACTGGTGGTGGAATACGACTGGTGGTGGAATAAAACTGGTGGTGGTATACGACTGGTGGTGGAATAAGACTGGTGGTGGATTTACTAAGACTGGTGGTGGAATAAGACTGGAGGTGGAATTAGACTGGAGGTGGAAAAGACTGGTGGTGGAATAAGACTGGTGGTGGAATTAGACTGGAGGTGGAATTAGACTGGAGGTGGAATAAGACTGGTGGGTGAATAGGACTGGTGGTGGAATTAGACTGGAGGTGGAATTAGACTGGAGGTGGAATAAGACTGGTGGGTGAATAAGACTGGAGGTGGAATTAGACTGGAGGTGGAATACGACTGGTGGTGGTATACGACTGGAGGTGGAATTAGACTGGAGGTAGAATTAGACTGGAGGTGGAATAAGACTGGTGGTGGAATAAGACTGGTGGTGGAATTAGACTGGAAGTGGATTAGGACTGGTGGTGGAATTAGACTGGTGGAGGAATAAGACTGGTGGTGGTGGAATAAGACTGGTGGTGGAATAAGACTGGTGGTGAAATTAGACTGGAAGTGGATTAGGACTGGTGGAGGAATAAGACTGGTGGAGGAATTACACTGGTGGTGGAATTAGACTGGTGGTGGAATTAGACTGGTCTAGAAATTAGACTGGCGGAGGAATACGACTGGTGGCTGAGTAGGACTGGTGGTGGAATAAGACTGGTGGTGGAATAAGACTGGTGGTGGAATTAGACTGGTGGAGGAATTAGAATAGTGGAAGAATAAGACTGGTGGTGGAATTAGACTGGTGGTGGAATTAGACTGGTGGAGGAATTAGACTGGTGGAGGAATTAGACTGGTGGTGGAATTAGACTGGTGGAGGAATTAGACTGGTGGTGGAATTAGACTGGTGGAAGAATAAGACTAGTGGAGGAATAATACTGGTGGAGGAATTAGACTGGTGATGAAATAGGACTGATAGTCATATTCCAATTCCATGGACCATAGAGCTGGTAAAAAGGGGACGGAAGGCAAGGGCGAGGATGGAGAGAACTTAATAAAGGAGCAGGATACAGGTGGAGGCGGGAGACATAGACCGGTGACCCAGCCACCGAGGGTTTGATCTTGGGATGATTCATGTAAGGCTGAGTTAGGTGATCTTGGCAGTACACGCAGGGGCTGGGCTCTCAAGCAGCTGGCTGATGGTGAGTGAAGTGATCTTGGCAGTACACGCAGGGGCTGGGCTCTCAAGCAGCTGGCTGATGGTGAGTGGAGTGATCTTGGCAGTGCACGCAGGGGCTGGGCTCTCAAGCAGCTGGCTGATGGTGAGTGGAGTGATCTTGGCAGTGCACGCAGGGGCTGGGCTCTCAAGCAGCTGGCTGATCGTGAGTGGAGTGATCTTGGCAGTACACGCAGGGGCTGGGCTCTCAAGCAGCTGGCTGTTGGTGATATTTGTTAGTGTCACGTCATTCTTGGGTATTCATTCTTCATTCGCTGGTCTTCGTACTTCAGTGTTCTTCTTACTTCTTTCTTCTGGCTGCTTTAGCAGGCTAGGATGGTCGGTTTTCACGAACTGTTTGGTAATTTTACTTCTTGATGACCTGGCGATGCTCTCATTCCAATTCAATAATACTATATTATTAATATTAACAATATTATATTAATAATATTAATAGCATTATATTAACAGTATAATATTATTAATATTATAATAATATTAATAATATTATATTAGTAATATAATATTATTATAACAAGAACTTAAATGACAAAAGTCTTCCTGTTAATGCAAATTTCTATTCTGTAAAGACTCGTTATACACAATACGAAGAGCCATCTAGTGTTGAAGGGAACAACTGCTGCTGGTGCTGGCACTCCTGAGGAAGACCCGCCACCAGCAGCCCCATACAGGCGCCTCCCCGCGTCGGCCACAGTACCAGTACACTACTGGTACTGTAACAAGCAATTTATATCATGTCTGTACTCATCTCTACAATGATGATATGTAACAAGGAATATATTTCCCAACAGTACTCATCTCTGGTACTTTTGTGGTGGCTCTTATAGGCCTCCTGCACTTGATAGGCCTTAAGCAAAATACCAAACCCATTATAAAGAAGTTTAATTGCGTGAAAACGACTTTTATCTCATGGGCTACTCAGTTAACACCTTTGCCCCCAACTGATCAGTATTTTCAGTAAAACATTATAAATTAAATATTTGTAGTGTTTGTGGAGATAACTGAGTCAGATAAGGTGACGTAAGGAGATAAAGTGGTATCAGAGAGGCAGGAGAGGCACCGGCGCTAGTCCTCCGCCCCAGTCGCTTCCTAGACCTTCAAGCATATACATTGTCTGGCGCTCAAGATTTCCGTTACTTGAGAGGATACTTTGAGAACAGAGTATACTTTGTGATGCAGTGTCTATCAGCCTTGGTGGTGTGTGTGTCCCTGGCGGCGACCGTGGCGGCGGCGGGGCTGACCAGACACGGCAGGACCAGGCTGCCTGAGGGCGCCCAGGACTACCCTGAGCTCTGGTTTACTCAGACCCTAGACCACTTCAACCCAACCAACACTCAGACATGGCAACAGGTAAAGGCAATTGGTTTCTCTTGTGTTTAATGGGATGTCGCTCAATGTGGCAAATTGTGTAAACAGTATTGCTTCTCATTTTATAGTCATGCATGATTTTTGATTGATTGTTGCCACCAGAGGCGGCTAGTTTATTGTGCACCCCATACTCATACTGTGAGCGGTAGCGCAAAAAGCATTATAGAGGGCACAAAAGGTCTTTATCAGACCTCATCTTAAATTATTACATAAACAATTCCATCTATCCTTCACACCTTATAGTTACATGTCAGCTAGTTACAGAAAATGTTCTATTTCAAGAGCTATATATTTACAGTAAGTCATTATACATTAATGGTAGGTCTTATCGCTAATACATAATTGTTTGAACAATGGAGATATAGAGTCATTGGGGAGCTGTTGTTTATTAATAGTCTTCACAATACACTACTCGTTTCTTAATCTCATATGTCGTTTATCTACTGGAAGCGAAATATGGATACATTGCAAGGATTTCAGGTATTTTACCCTTGGTAATAAGATAGGTAGCTAGATCATACAGCGTGAGTTTAGATTTATCTCTAAATGCCTAAATTTTACTACAGTCCAAGATATAGTGTTCAAGTGTGTGCCCCTGTCTTTGTCCACACACTATTCACTTTACTTCATCTAGATCCCTATACAAGCCGAACTGCCAGAGATACTTGTAGCCAAGTCTTGTTCGAGCTGTGACAACATCTGTTAGTCTACTGACTTCGTTACTTGCCCCATACACATGTTTTACTTCACACATTTCATTGTGATGAACAATGGACCTGCTTGTTCCAGTTTGCACTGTTCTACTTTCTTCAAATCCATCCAGGAGTTCTCGTCTAATGACCCTTTTAAGGGACCAATTTGATAACTCAAGATTCCGTTCAATACTGTCTTTATTTACTGCAGTCGTAGCAAGGGTGTCAACTTTATCTTGTTCCTACAAGCCAATGTGAGGAATCCACAACATTTTTATATTTACCCTCTTGCTAAGTATGCTTATATATCTACGTCTAGCTTCTGAGACACGCACGTTATAACTTGATTGCAAACTGTTTACTACTAGAAGTGAGGAAAGGGAGACGGAAATAATTAAGCTGTCTACTTCAGTGTTGTCAATAATTTCGACTGCTACCAGTATTGCTACCAACTCAGCTTGCATTGTGGATGCCCAGTTACTAATTCATATATTCCTTTGAATTGTGCTTCTATCGGGCTGATGAGCAATAACAGCACTTCTTGCCCTCCCTTTTCAGTTTGTATATTGTGCATGTGTTCTATGGTGCTTAATTTAGCAGTAAGCTGAGCATGAGGGGTTGTTTGTGATTAGTTTCTTGGTGGGGTATGCAGGCGTCAGGATGTCAAAAGGTACTATCTGTCAGGGTGGAAGGAAGTGCTGTACTCTTTCATCTGTATATAAATCGCCCAGTCACATCATTTTAAATTAATATGAGTGGCTGTTCTTTGAATCCAATTAGATTCGCTTGTTCCATTTCGAATGTGTTCTAACAGTTCAACTGACACAATGTTGTTTTTGTTATTACGCAGAAGCTTTAGTCTCATCATAAGATTAATTTCAAATATTCTATCTCGAATGCTAGATATATTAATTTTTTTCAGTATATTGAGAACTTAGAACTTAGGTAGTTATAGGACAGCCAAGTATAATTCTAAGTGCTTCATTTTGCATTTTTTTCAGTCTATCAATACCTTTGCAATTTTGCAGAACTAAAGCTGGTGCAAGATAGTCTATCAGCCATGCATGTTCGTAAAGGTCCTGATAATACAGTCGGGCTCGTTCCCTCCTCGCATTCGGAATTTCCGGGATCGAATCCTGGCCGGGAGAAAAATGGTTGGCCATGTTTCCCATCACCTAATGCATCTGTTCATCTAATAGAAAATAGGTTAAAACCTATTTTCAGGTTTCTAACCATTAAACCTAACCCAGGACCTGGCCAGTTTGCTGCCGGGTTGCATCCTGGGCGAGGTCACGAGTTCCACCTTGTGGGGGATCTCGATATAAGCCTTTACACACACACACACACACACACACACACACACACACACACACACACACACACACACACACACACACACACACACACACACACACACACACACACACACAATGACACGCCAGACCTGTCTCCTGCAGCACATATAAAGAGAATAACATCAGCGGCATATGCCAGGCTGGCCAACATACGAACGGCATTCAGAAACTTGTGTAAAGAATCATTCAGAACTTTGTATACCACATATGTCAGGCCAATCCTGGAGTATGCAGCTCCAGCATGGAGTCCATATCTAGTCAAGGACAAGACTAAACTGGAAAAGGTTCAAAGGTTTGCCACCAGACTAGTACCCGAGCTGAGAGGTATGAGGTACGAGGAGAGACTACGGGAGTAAACCTCACTTCGCTGGAAGACAGAAGAGTTAGGGGGGACATGATCACCACATTCAAGATTCTGAAGGAAATTGATAGGGTAGATAAAGACAGGCTATTTAACACAAGGGGCACACGCACAAGGGAACACAGGTGGAAACTGAGTGCCCAAATGAGCCACAGAGATATTAGAAAGAACTTTTTTAGTGTCAGAGTGGTTGACAAATGGATTGCATTAGGAAGTGATGTGGTGGAGGCTGACTCCATACACAGTTTCAAATATAGATATGTTAGAGCCCAATATGCTAAGGAATCTGTACACCTGTTGATTGACGGTTGAGAGGCGGGACCAAAGAGCCAGAGCTCAACCCCCGCAAACACAACTAGGTGAGCACAACTAGGTGAGTATACATACGTAGGAACATTGTGTTGTCACGTGAGCAACACAATGCTGCTCACGTGACCCCATAACGTGAGTTGATTTGATGAAATAACTATGCTCCAGATTACCACCAAGTGCCGTCGAGCCGGTGGGGGAAATAGTCTCGGCCACCATCATCTTTTTACGGTCACGGTTGGTCGAGGGGTTAAGGCACCATGTTCACCAGTTGCATTGTGCGCCTGGCAGTCTGGGTTTGAGTCACTTCTGGGGTGTGGAGTTTTCAGTCGCATATATGCTTGGGGACCATTCAAGCTTGTTTGCATGTGTGTTGCTCACTTGGCCCCACAAAGTGAGGTGATTTGATGAAATAACTATACACAAGATTACCACCAAGTGCCGTCGGGACGGTTATCTTCTTGAGGTTATCTTGAGATTATTTCAGGGCTTAACGGCCCCACGGCCCTGTCTTCGACCTGGCCTCCTTTTAGTTACACCCCCCCCCCCCAGAAAGCAGCCCGTAGCAGCTGTCTAACTCCCAGGTACCTATGTACTACTAGGTAACAGGGGTACCAGGGTGAAAGAAACGTTTTCCCCTTTTGTCTCTGCCTTCACCGGGGATCGAACCCGGAACCTCTGGACTACGAATCCGAAGCGCTGTCTACCCAGCTGCCAGGCGCTCAGTTGGGTGGGTGGGAGAAATAGCCTCAGTTACCATCGTCTTTTGTACGGTCACTGTTGGTCGAGTGGTTAAGGCACTATGTACACCAATTGCATTTTGCTCCTGGCTGTCTGGGTTCAAGTCACTTCTGGGGTGTGGAGTTTTCAGTCACATATATATATATATATATATATATATATATATATATATATATATATATATATATATATATATATATATATATATATATATATATATATATATATATATATATATATATATATATATATATATACATATATATTAGTATATTTTGGTAGGAGTCTTTCCTGTAGACATATATTATTAAATATGACCGAAAAAGTAAGATTAATAATTCTAACACGAATTTTCTCAATCTTTCGTACATTTCTTTTCACTGTTGGTGGTAATTCAAAAATCAATCCTCCAAAATTCATTTTTATTTCTAGTCTGACGCGACACTTGAGCGCGTTTCGTAAAACTTATTACATTTTCAAAGACTTTAGTTTAAACATACGCAACTGAATAGAACTTACACATCTCCGATTTGTTTATATCTACATTTGAGTGAGGTGGATGGGGTGAGGTGGTATTTAATAAGGTATTAATTTCATCAACACAAGACAGAACACGAAACAATGGGTATTGAATAGAAGTGATTGTAGAAAGCCTATTGCTCCATATTTCTTGATGCTTCTATATTGGAGCGGAGTCTTGAGGTGGGTAGAATATAGTTGTGCATTAATTGGCTGTTGATTGCTGGTGTTGACTTCTTGATGTGTAGTGCCTCGCAAACGTCAAGTCGCCTGCTATCGCTGTATCTATCGAGGATTTCTGTGTTGTTTACTAGGATATATATATATATATATATATATATATATATATATATATATATATATATATATATATATATATATATATATATATATATATATATATATATATATTGGTGTATACTGGCAGCAGGTTTTCTTCCAAACATGTTTCATTGAATATGACCGCATATTCTGTATTTATTATTTTCTGGTTTAGGGCTTCTATCCCTCTAACTATTTTCTTAGCATCAGGGCTTAATTGAAATAGGAGTTCTCCAAAACTCATTTTCGTACTTTTAAGGTGAAGAAAAGAAGTGATTTACTATAGAGTGTATTACACTTATTTGTATAATTTGCACGACGTTTCGAACCTCCATAGTTCATTCTCAAGTGAACAGATCTTACAATACTAGTTGATTTTATACCCGCATTAGGTCAGGTGATAATACAATGAAGGTGAAAACATGGGGGGATACATAAGGGATAAACATAGGGGCTGCAGAAGGCTTATTGGCCCATACGAGGCATCTCCTATCTAAACACAAAGATTAATCCAGTGTAATTGGCCTGTTATGTTGGACATTGTCTTCTGTGTTGGCATCGATATGTTCTTGTCTTGTCCTTACTCTCATGGTGGGTAGAGTAAATAGTTCCGTGATTTGGGTGTTCATGGTAGGTCGCTCTATTCTTATGTGAATTGCCTCAATTCACATAAGAATTAATTCTTGAGGCAATTCACATAAGAATAGAGCGACCTACCATGAACACCCAAATCACGGAACTATTTACTCTACCCACCATGAGAGTAAGGACAAGACAAGAACATATATATATATATATATATATATATATATATATTATATATATATATATATATATATATACATATATATGTCGTACCTACTAGCCAGAATGCACTTCTCAGCCTACTATGCAAGGCCCGATTTCCCTAATAAGCCAAGTTTTCCTGAATTAATATATTTTCTCTAATTTTTTTCTTATGAAATGATAAAGCTACCCATTTCATTACGAATGAGGTCAACTTTTTTATTGGAGTTAAAATTAACGTAGATATATGACCGAACCTAACCAACCCTACTTAACCTAACCTATCATGAGGTTATCTTGAGATGATTTCGGGGCTTTAGGGTCCCCGCGGCCCGGTCCTCGACCAGGCCTCCACCCCCAGGAAGCAGCCCGTGACAGCTGACTAACTCCCAGGTACCTATTTACTGCTAGGTAACAGGGGCATTCAGGGTGAAAGAAACTTTGCCCATTTGTTTCTACCTCGTGCGGGAATCGAACCCGCGCCACAGAATTACGAGTCCTGCGCGCTATCCAACAGGCTACGAGGCCCCCCAGACCTAACCTATCTTTATAGGTTAGGTTAGGTTAGGTAGCCGAAAAAGTTAGGTTAGGTTAGGTTAGGTAGGTTATGTAGTCGAAAAACAATTAATTCATGAAAACTTGGCTTATTAGGCAAATCGGGCCTTGCATAATAGGCTGAGAAGTGCGTTCTGGCTACTTGGTACGACATATATATATATATATATATATATATATATATATATATATATATATATATATATATATATATATATATATATATATATATATATATATACATATAAATATATATATATATATATATATATATATATATATATATATATATATATATATATATATATATATATATATATACATATATATATATATATATATATATATATATATATATATATATATATATATATATATATATATATATACTGGCAGCCTGTCCCTAGGCAAAATGAATTATTATTATTACAATTGGTGTTAATGGTTAGTACATTCTATTTACTATTCATATCTGAGATTGTATCCTGAGCTAGCCCGTTCTCGCGAGAGTTTCCAACGTCACTAAACTGGGGTACTAAATTGACCGAACCTAACCTAGCCTAGGACCCAGTAACAGAAAACGGTATATCAAGTCAACTTTACGTGTCGCTATGATATTTGTACATCAGTTTTTGGCCTTCGAGGATTTATACATCAAACGATATGTAGTATTGAAAAGGACGGGCTGAGGTAGCAGTTATTACTTAATAGTCATTACAGAGAAGACAGGTGAGTGCTTTATGTCCGCCAACTACCTGTTGTGTTACTACTAAACTATTCTAACGTTCGAATCCGTTGAAGAAATTGTGGATGGAGGTAGCTTCCACAACTTCTTCTCTCAGTGCATTCTACGTGTTGACCACTTGTACAAGGTACAAGTATTTTCTTACATTTCATCGACTAGTTGTATTTCCAACTTCCACTTATGTCCTGTCGTCCTGCTTTCTCTCAATTTGAATAACTGCTGTCCTGTTACACTTCGGCTGTTCCTCTCAGTACCTTGTATGTTGTGGTTATATCTTCACTGTCTCTTCTGTCTTCCTGGGCTGTTAAATTCATTTCCCTCAGCTAAACCTTTCTGCTTAACCCTCTTACCTCTGTCACTAATCTTGTAGCAAACATCTGTTACCTTCCTATTTTAGTTTTATGCTTCACACCATATGGATTCCAAGCTGGTGCTACATATTCTAGTGTTGGTCTAACAATAAAAACGTTATAGATTATCTTAAAAAGAGTCCTGTGTTACGTATCTAAATGACGTTCTAATATTTGCCAATGTTGCATGTACTGCCGATGACACTCTGCCTGTGTGTGCCTCTGGTGCTGTTAGTGCTTGAATTATATCCACTCCCAAATCTCTCTCAATCCTTCTCCTTTCTCCCTTTCCATCCTCATTACCTTACATTTGTTGAGACTGAACTGCAGCAACCATTTGTTTGTCCACTCCTGGAATTTGTCAAAGTCATCCGGAAACCCTATTGCAGTCCTCGGTTTTACATTAGTCATTAGCTTTAACCGCAAACATTAACATGTACGAGTTCATTTCCTTGTTTGGACCATTCACATAAATTAGGAACAGAATTGGTCCCTAGACAGGTCCTTGGGGACCACACTTGTTACATTCTTTCAGCTCAAGACCTCACCTCTGTACTGTGACTTGTCTTGTGCCAGGTTCCCTTTTACTCAGTTCAGTTCCATTTATTCCAGTTCTCTTCACTGTAGGACTTCATTCCAAGTCCCTGACCTTTCTGTTGTTCCCACGTGTGTAATCTATCATCTTCCTTAGCATGTTTCATGGTCTATCCTACTCCTTTAGCTCCATTATATACTCAAGTACAATAATACAATGATTGCTAGTTCCTATGGGCATCCCATACATTTCTTCTCGACCTCGGCCTTATTTTTGGTCAACACGACGTCCAATGTTGCCAGGGAGGGAGGGGGGGTCGTCTTCACTTACCCCAGTTCGTTCTGTACTATGCTGGTCCAAGAAGTGTTTGTCTGCCATGTTTACCAGTTTCGCTCTCCATGTCTGTCACCCATTTCCTGTAACTCTACCCCTTTATTTGTAATTTCATATGCTTCTGTAATTTTATACTACTCATCTCTAGTACTCTGCTTTGGTTTCGCCCATGGTTCAGTGGTTCCGGCTGTGCCATGACTAATTCTGATAAGGGAAAAAACGTTCGCTGGTCTAGTCACTTTTGCCACTCCATCCGATGACTACTTCCATAGGATAGAGTTGATTCATTATTTTGTTGTATTAACTCTCAGATGCCTGGCCATCCTGTTCTGGTGCACTGCTTTTGCTGCATTCTGGTCTCCTTGAGGTACTCTTATTTGCTTATCTGATTATCTTCGCTTCCTCTCTATCCTCCTTAAAAATTTCTTGTCTAATGAATACCTCATAGCAAGTCCCTCTCCTTAAATTTACACTTTTTTGACTGTAAATATTTCACTGCACTAATATTCTGAGAGATCACTAACATTGGTTGATGCTGTTCCATTTGGAACATACCAAACCTTCTGAAATGTCGAGTTTCTCTGGTTTACTCACTAATCTGTATTTTTGATGAAAATTCCTGTAGTCTCTATCTGATCCCCTCTTGTGCAGTCTGCCATGTGTCTCCCTCTGACTGGTAGATTATAAATTACCACTGATAAGTGTAGAGTAAAATTGGGAGCGAGATCAGGTGTGAAATGTCCATAGAGTTCAACATTAACCCCCCCCCCCTCCATAGGGTTAAATGTAAACTTTCTTGTAGACTTTTCCTGTGGAATTTGAATAGTATGATGTAGACCGCACATTTTCAAATTCTGGGGAAGCATCACATACCAACACAAGTAAAAAAAACTTGCCTCTGTGGTATAAATCTCACAGGACCAGAATATAAATTACTAACATGACAGGAGGCCAATGCAATGAACAGTAACGATATGGATATATCACAATATACATGCTCGTCATACATTAAGTATATAAATGTATACATTCTACATCATAATATACATAGCATGTCCAATACAGCAATACGTAGCATTCCAAACCAAAGGCACATAACGGTGTTTTCGGGGCTACAGGACATTAGGCCTTTGCTATTTACTCCACTTTCCTTATATCCACAAATACATGGAACATACATTTGGTACTAATATATAATATGTATAGGTATATTAAACATACAATGACAATATGTAATATATGCTAGAGTACTGCCAAAAAGAGATTATATAGATATAATAATATTTGTGATACTAGGCTAATCAGCCATGATATCACTATACAGTTTGAACGCATCATACACCAGCCACAGTATGATCATACTGGTGTATGTGTGGTTAGCTCAACACAGAGCTAACTGTCATTGTTATGGCGTTAAGATTCCTTGAACGAAACACTATTGGTGCAGTGATCGGCACTGATTCACAAGCAGCACTACGAGACCCTAGTAAAATTCGGGCAGAAAATCTTGCGATGGCCGCTGAAATCAAGAGAGTTGTGAGAGTATTAACCAATCAGGAAAGAGTCGTTAAATTTCTGTGGATTCCTTCCCATGTTGGAATCTATGGAAATGAACGAGCAGATGTCCATAGAGTTCTGAAGGAACTTGTCAACGACTCAAAGCGGCCCATATGCATTCAGCTATATATATCATAGTCTCCATTTTAGTTTTAACTCAGACAGGAAAGACAGAGCATGAGAGAGAAGGGGAGAGTGGGTGGCAGAGAGAGGGAGAGAGAGAGGGTGAGAAAGAGAGAGCGAAAGAGAGCGTGAGACAAAGAGGGAGGTAGAATGTGGGGGACAGACAAAGGGAGCGGGGCAGACAGAGCCAGATAGAGAAGCGAATAGCGACGGAATAAGAGACAGACAGACAGACAGCAGACATAGAAATGAATAGAGAAAAAGCGTGAAAGATAAAGAAAAAGTGAAAAAGACAGACCGAGAAAGATGCAGACGGGAAAACACTGAAACACACAGTCAGACAGGAAGGCACAGAGACACACAGACAGACAGGAAGACACAGAGACACACTGACAGACAGGAAGACACAAAGATACACAGACAGACAGGAAGACACAGAGATACACAGACTGACAGGAGAACAAAGAGACACACATAAAGACGGGAGAACACAGAGACACACAGACAGACAGGAAGACACAGAGACACACGGACAGAGAGGAAGACACAAAAACACAGAGTCAAACAGAAAGACACAGACACACACAGGAAGACACAGAGATACACAGACAGACAGGAGAACATAGAGACACACAGACACGCAGGAAGAAACAGAGACACGCAAACAGACAGGAAGACATAGAGACACACAGACAGACAGGAAGACATAGAAACACACAGACAGACAGGAAGACACAGAGACACACGGACAGAGAGGAAGACACAGAAACACAGAGTCAAACAGAAAGACACAGACACACACAGGAAGACACAGAGATACACAGACAGACAGGAGAACATAGAGACACACAGATACGCAGGAAGAAACAGAGACACGCAAACAGACAGGAAGACAGAGACACACAGACAGACAGGAAGACATAGAGACACACAGACAGACAGGAGAACACAGACAGACAGGAGGACACAGAGACACAGACAGACAGGAAGACACAGAGACACACAGACAGGCAGAAAGACACAGAGACACACTGAGAGACATGAAGACACAGAGAGACACTGAGAGACAGAAAGACCCCAGGGAGACACATACAAACAGACAGACAGGAAGACACAGAGGCCCACAGACAGATCTGAGATGCCCGGCATGACCCGGGTCTCCTCCTCCTCGTATAATTATAAACCCTTTTAACTGCCTTCCCACGGAAGCCATAATCTATATAAATAAAAAGGGAAATGTTCGTTTGTTCAAAATCGCTAATCTCCGAAAGTTCTTCACCGATTGCTTTGAAATTTTCACAAAATGTTCCATTCGCATTAGAGCAGGTTTTTATATACATAATATACTGATGTCACGACTGTGACGGAAAAAAACATGATTTAAAAAAAACTGTGTTTTTCATGTGAGAAAAATCTTCGAAACCTCTTTACCGATTGCTTTGAAATTTTGACACGACGTTGCATTCGAATAGGCGCGTGTTTCTATATACCTATTATATACATGCCTCACCTGTGACCGGAGAAAACATGCTTTTTTTGAAAAACAACGCCATCTGTTGGATGTAAGAGCAACACACGCTGTAATCTCTCAAAGTTCTTCACCGATTGCTTTGAAATTCTGACACAACGATCCATTCGAATTTGTGCGTCTTTTTATTTACCTACTATATAGATGCCACATCTGTGACAGGTAACAACATGCGTTTTTGAAAAACAGCGCCATCTGTTGCACATAATAGCAACATGCAAACTAACACTTCACTTAACATAGAAAAGACCTACTACATCTTATTTGGAAGCAAATCTACAAGTGCAAAGTGCAGTTCAGCTTCAGATAGATAATGTAAACATTAGCAATGAAAATGATGGAAAGTTTCTTGGCCTATTCCTAGACAAGAAACTCAACTTCAGCACCCACATACAACACATAACTGAGAAAGTCTCTAAAACAGTTGGGATACTCTCCAAAATCAGATATTATGTACCTAACTCTGCTCTCATCTCGCTATATTATGCACTAATCTATCCCTATCTAAATTATGGTATCTGTGCATGGGGTTCAACCACTGCAAACCACCTTAAGTCCATCATCACCCAGCAAAAATCTGCTATCAGAATAATAACAAATTCTGCTTTCAGACAACACTCATCTCCCTTGTTTAACTCCCTAAACATGCTAAACATAATCTCACTCCACAAATTCTCTTGTATCAATTACATTTACAAAACCCTGTTCTTAAATGCAAATCCTGCTCTGAAACTCTCCTTGGACAGATGTAATAGGACCCATTATCACCACACCAAAAATAAATATCTATTTGATATCCCCAGAGTCAAATTTAATCTGTGTAAACACTCTATGCAAATAAAGGGACACAGTCTATGGAACTCACTCCCTAATGAATTGAAAAGCTGTCCAACTTTTGCGTCATTCAAAAACAAAAACTAAAAAGTACCTAATTTCATCTTCATAGTTTTTTACCTTTGGCCTTAAAATTGTACTGTATCTATTGCTACCCAATCTCTCAATCTTTATGTACCCAATCTGAACATCTTTACCATTGTGATCATTGCTGTCTTCTTATATGTGCTATCAATCTGCTGTATGGTGTCAATTAATGTTGTTTAAATTACCAATCAAGTTGTCACTGTAATCAATCAGAGCTTTAATATACCAATGTGCTTTACTATACTTACAAATCTCTCTCATCTCATTTTTTCTTGCAATGTATCTGTTACCATTTTATTAATTCTGCTAGAATTTACCTACTTAAAATTATCTGTTAGATTAAGGACATGCCCGAAACGCTGCACGTACTGGTGGCTTTACAAGATTGTAAATACCATGCTATGTATGCTATGTATACTCTCAAACCCAATGCACCTTCTTGTATATAAATAAACAAATAAATAAATACTAAATATGTCACGAATTCCATTTGAATGTTTCCGATTGCATTGATAAATTTTATTTTCATAGATTTCGATTTATTTTATTTTTTATTGAATTATTTTGTGTGACATTGTGTTGGAATTGAGCTGTGTTGTTTACCATACGGTTCATTTCGTAAGTATAAGTAGAGATGCCACACCTGTTACAGGTAAAACTATGCATTTCTTGAAAAACAGCGCCATCTGTTGAATGTAAGAGAAACACACAATCTTTACTAAGTATGTTGCAAATCCATTTCAATGTTTCTGATTGCATTGATAAATTGAATTTTCATAGATTTTGATTTATTTTCTTTTTGATTTAATTATTTTGTGTGAATTGCATTGGAATTGACCTGTGTTGTTTACCATACCGTTTATTTCGTGAGTATAGTTTATTTTTTTTACTTTTTCTTATTTTCATTTAATTTTTCAACTGTTTTTCTTATATTTCAGTGATGGGAACATAAGATCACTTGATGTTCTCAATTTTCTGATGGGAACATCAGAACATTTGGGAAAGCGTCGGACGAGGGAGTGGGGAATGGGGCTGATGATGAGGGGACGGAAGTGAGAGATGGTGGGGTGGACGAGGGGACAAGGGAGGGGGCAATGGTGGGGACGGACGAAGGGACAAAGGAGTTTGGGATGGTGGGGACGAGGGGATGGCGGAATGGAGAATAGTGGGGAGTACAAAGGGACAGGAGAGTGGGGCATGGTGGGGTGGACGAGGGGACGTTGGAGTGGAGAATGGTTGGGAGGCCGAGGAGACGGGTGAGGGGGGGGAGGATGGTGGGTTGGTCTAGAGCAGGGGTCTCCAAACTATGGCCCGCGGGCCACATCCGGCCCGCCACATAATTTCATCCGGCCCACCAAACAAATCCCTGTGTGGTGGCCTTGAAAAAATAATTATCGTACGAATGGCTTTTTCCAAAATGAAGTATGTGAAATCTAACTATCGAGCAAATTTGTCTGATGATCACTTGAAATCAATTCTTACAATTGGCTCATCTAATCTGGAACCTGATTTTAATGAAATTTTGAAGTCAAAACGACAGTATTATTCGTCACACTAATTTGGTTGCATAAAACTAAAGGCAGGAATCTATTTAGTTTACCCTGATTTTTTCCAAAAAGATATGTTTTAATTTTTCCATGTTTATACTTTAATATTTGAGGAAATTAAATTACTGGCACTGATTTGTTTTTTGTTTTTTTTCATTTTTTATTCCTCCGGCCCGCATAAATATGGGAAATATATAATGTGGCCCTTACATTGAAAAGTTTGGAGACCCCTGATCTAGAGGATAGGAAAGGTTGCTGTGATTCCTCAACGCACATGCTTTGCTGAGCCACAGCAATGCGTGGCCGGGTACTGCTAATCTATATAAATAAAAAGGGAAATGTTCGTTTGTTCAAAATCGCTAATTTCCGAAAGTTCTTTACTGATTGCTTTGAAATTTTGACACAATGTTCCATTCGCATCCGAGCAGATTTTTATATACATATTATATTGATGTCACGTCTGTGACGGAAAAAAAACACATTTTTTTTGTGTTTTTCATGTGTTTTTCAAGTGAGAGAAATCTTCCAAACCTCTTTACCGGATGCTTTGCAATTTTGACACGACGTTGTATTCGAACAGGCACGTGTTTCTATGTCTACTATATACATGCCTTACCTGTGACCGGAGACAACATGCTTTTTTTGAAAAACAACTCCATCTGTTGGATGTAAGAGCAACACACGCTGTAATCTCCCAAAGTTCTTCTCAGATTGCTTTGAAATTCTGACACAACGTGCCATTCGAATATGTGCGTCTTTTTATTTACCTACTATATAGATGCCACATCTGTGACAGGCAAAAACATGCGCTTTTGAAAAACAGAGCCATCTGTTGCACATAAAAGCAACATGCACACTATACTAAATATGTTACGAATTCCATTTGAATGTTTCCGATTACATTGATAAATTTTATTTTCATAGATGTCGATTTATTTTATTTTTTATTGAATTATTATGTGTGACATTGTGTTGGAATTGAGCTGTGTTGTTTACCATACCGTTCATTTCAAATGTATAAGTATAGAAGCCACAAATGTTACTGGTAAAACTATGCATTTCTAGAAAAACAGCGCCATCTGTTGCATGTAAGAGGAACACACATGCTATACTAAATATGTTACATTTCCATTTCAATGTTTCTGATTGCATTGATAAATTGAATTTTCATAGATTTTGATTTATTTTCATTTTGATTTAATTATTTTGTGTGAATTGGATTGAAATTGAGATGTGTTGTTTACCATAACGTTCATTTCATGAGTATAGTTTATTTTTTTACTTTTTCTTATTTTCATTTATTTTTTTAACTGTTTTTCTTATGTATCAGTGATGGGAACATCAGATCACTTGATGTTCTCAATTTTCTGATGGGAACATCAGACCATTTGGGAAGGCGTCGGACGAGGGAGTGGGGAATGGTCGGGATGACCAGGGGACGGAAGTGAGAGATAGTGGGGAGGACGATGGGAAGAGGGAGGAACATTTCATAAGAAAAAAAATAGAGAAAATATATTAATTCAGAAAAACTTGGCTTATTAGGCACATTGGGCCTTGCATAGTAGGCTGATAAGTACGTTCTGGCTATTAGGTACGACACACATATATATATATATATATATATGTCGTACCTAGTAGCCAGAACGCACTTCTCAGCCTACTATGCAAGGCCCGATTTACCTAATAAGCCAAGTTTTCCTGAATTAATATATTTTATCTAATATTTTTCTTATGAAATGATAAAGCTACCCATTTCATTATGTATGAGGTCAATTTTTTTTTATTGGAGTTAAAATTAACGTAGATATATGACCGAACCTAACCAACCCTACCTAACCTAACCTAACCTAACTTTATAGGTTAGGTTAGGTTAGGTAGCCAAAAAAGTTAGGTTAGGTTAGGTTAGGTAGGTTAGGTTGTCGAAAAACAATTAATTCATGAAAACTTGGCTTATTAGGCAAGTCGGGCCTTGCATAGTAGGCTGAGAAGTGCGTTCTGGCTACTAGGTACGACATATATATATATATATATATATATATATATATATATATATATATATATATATATATATATGTCGTACCTAGTAGCCAGAACTCACTTCTCAGCCTACTATGCAAGGCCCGATTTGCCTAATAAGTCTAGTTTTCATGAATTAATGTTTTTTCGACTACCTAACCTACCTAACCTAACCTAACCTAACGTTTTCGGCTACCTAACCTAACCTAACCTATAGAGATAGGTTAGGTTAGGTTAGGTAGGGTTGGTTAGGTTCGGTCATATATCTACGTTAATTTTAACTCCAATAAAAAAAAATTGACCTCATACATAATGAAATGGGTAGCTTTATCATTTCATAAGAAAAAAATTAGAGAAAATATATTAATTCAGGAAAACTTGGCTTATTAGGCAAATCTGGCCTTGCATAGTAGGCTGAGAAGTGCGTTCTGGCTACTAGGTACGACATATATATATATATATATATATATATATAAAAGTATATATAGTATATATAAAAGTTTGTGAGGGTACCACCTCTGGTGCCAATGTGGGGACCCATAGCCTCGGAGAAGAAAATAAAAAGTATTCAGAGGAGACCTTGTGGTTTCTCACTGAACACTAATATTATCTTCTCCTACCACCCCCATTCTTTTGTATGTACACATATATATTTACTTTATTTGAACTTTGTTACAAAAAAGGAGTTACATATGGGTTACAAAGATGGTAAGATGATAGATGCAAATACAAATATGATATATATATATATATATATATATATATATATATATATATATATATATATATATATATATATATATATATATATGTCGTACCTAGTAGCCAGAACGCACTTCTCAGCCTACTATGTAAGGCCCGATTTGCCTAATAAGCCAAGTTTTCATGAATTAATGTTTTTTCGTCTACCTAACCTACCTAACCTAACCTAACCTAGCTTTTTTTGGCTACCTAACCTAACCTTACCTATATATATAGGTTAGGTTAGGTTAGGTAGGGTTGGTTAGGTTCGGTCATATATCTACGTTAATTTTAACTCCAATAAAAAAAATTGACCTCATACATAGTGAAAAGGGTAGCTTTATCATTTCATAAGAAAAAAATTATAGTAAATATATTAATTCAGGAAAACTTGGCTTATTAGGCAAATCGGGCCTTGAATAGTAGGCTGAGAAGTGAGTTCTGGCTACTAGGTACGACATATATATATATATATATATATATATGTCGTACCTAATAGCCAGAACGCACTTCTCAGCCTACTATTCAAGGCCCGATTTGCCTAATAAGCCAAGTTTTCATGAATTAATGTTTTTTCGTCTACCTAACCTACCTAACCTAACCTAACCTAGCTTTTTTTGGCTACCTAACCTAACCTTACCTATAAATATAGGTTAGGTTAGGTTAGGTAGGGTTGGTTAGGTTCGGTCATATATCTACATTAATTTTAACTCCAATAAAAAAAAATTGACCTCATACATAGAGAAAAGGGTTGCTTTATCATTTCATAAGAAAAAAATTATAGTAAATATATTAATTCATGAAAACTTGGCTTATTAGGCAAATCGGGCCTTGAATAGTAGGCTGAGAAGTGAGTTCTGGCTACTAGGTACGACATATATATATATATATATATATATATATATATATATATATATATATATATATATATATATATATATATATGTATATATATATACATATATATACGATATATATATATAGGTACGACATATATATGTACGTAGGTACGACATATATATATATACGACTAGGTACGACAGGTACGACAGGTAGGTACGTAGGTACGTAGGTACGACATATATATATACGACATATATATATGTCGTACTAGGTACGACATATATATATATATATATATATATATATATATATATTAGTATATTTTGGTAGCAGTCTTTCCTGTAGACATATATTATTAAATATGACCGAAAAAGTAAGATTAATAATTCTAACACTAATTTTCTCAATCTTTCGTACATTATGCTTCACTGTTGGAGGTAAATCAAAAATCACTTCTCCAAAATTCATTTTTATTTCTAGTCTGACGCGACACGGGCGCGTTTCGTAAAACTTATTACATTTTCAAAGACTTCACAAATACACAACTGATTAGAACTTGCGTTTCCCTGATTTTATATCTACATTTGAGTGAGGTGGGAAGGGTGATGTGGCATTACATTTGAGTGAGGTGGGAAGGATGATGTGGCATTAACACAAGACAGAACACTAGAGGATATTAATAGGGTATTAAAAGTATCAACACAAGACAGAACAGAAACAATGGGTATTGAATAGAAGTGTTTGTAGAAAGCCTATTGGTCCATATTTCTTGATGCTTCTATATTGGAGCGGAGTCTTGAGGTGGGTAGAATATAGTTGTGCAATAATTGGCTGTTGATTACTGGTGTTGACTTCTTGATGTGTAGTGCCTCGCAAACGTCAAGCCGCCTGCTATCGCTGTATCTATCGATGATTTCTGTGTTGTTTACTAGGATTTCTCTGGCGATGGTTTGGTTATGGGAAGAGATTATATGTTCCTTAATGGAGCCCTGTTGTTTATGCATCGTTAAACGCCTAGAAAGAGATGTTGTTGTCTTGCCTATATACTGGGTTTTTTGGAGCTTACAGTCCCCAAGTGGGCATTTGAAGGCATAGACGACGTTAGTCTCTTTTAAAGCGTTCTGTTTCGTGTCTGGAGAGTTTCTCATGAGTAGGCTGGCCGTTTTTCTGGTTTTATAGTAAATCGTCAGTTGTATCCTCTGATTTTTGTCTGTAGGGATAACGTTTCTATTAACAATATCTTTCAGGACCCTTTCCTCTGTTTTATGAGCTGTGGAAAGGAAGTTCCTGTAAAATAGTCTAATAGGGGGTATAGGTGTTGTGTTAGTTGTCTCTTCGGAGGTTGCATGGCTTTTCACTTTCCTTCTTATGATGTCTTCGATGAAACCATTGGAGAAGCCGTTATTGACTAGAACCTGCCTTACCCTACAGAGTTCTTCGTCGACTTGCTTCCATTCTGAGCTGTGGCTGAGAGCACGGTCGACGTATGCGTTAACAACACTCCTCTTGTACCTGTCAGGGCAGTCGCTGTTGGCATTTAGGCACATTCCTATGTTTGTTTCCTTTGTGTAGACTGCAGTGTGGAAACCTCCGCCCTTTTCCATGACTGTTACATCTAGAAAAGGCAGCTTCCCATCCTTTTCCGTCTCGTAAGTGAAACGCAGCACGGAACTCTGCTCAAATGCCTCCTTCAGCTCCTGCAGATGTCTGACATCAGGTACCTGTGTAAAAATGTCGTCAACATACCTGCAGTATATGGCCGGTTTCAAGTTCATGTCGACTAAGACTTTTTGCTCGATGGTACCCATGTAGAAGTTTGCAAACAGGACACCTAGGGGAGAACCCATGGCGACCCCATCTACTTGCTTATACATGTGCCCATCCGGGCTCAAGAAGGGTGCCTCTTTAGTACAAGCTTGGAGTAGTTTCCTCAGAATACTTTCTGGCATGTCAAGAGGAGTACAGGCTGGATCACGATACACTCTGTCGGCTATCATTCCGATTGTCTCGTCCACAGGTACGTTGGTAAACAGCGATTCTACGTCCAACGAGGCTCTTATCCCTGTGGCCCGTGCGCCCCGCAGTAAGTCCACAAATTCCTTTGGAGACTTCAGGCTGAAGGCGCAAGGAACATAAGGAGTCAGCAGGCCGTTGAGTCGCTTCGCCAATCTGTACGTGGGTGTGGGTATCTGGCTAATGATTGGCCGAAGTGGGTTTCCAGGCTTGTGCGTCTTGACATTTCCATACGCATATCCAGGTTTATATTCCCCAATGATCTTTGGCAGGTGGAGTCCGGATTTCTTGGCGTTCACAGTTTCGATCAGTTTGTTGACCTTTGCTTTTAATTCGGCTGTAGTGTCCTTCGTTACCCTTTGGAACTTAGTTTGGTCAGAGAGTATGATGTTCATTTTCGCCAGATATTCGTCTTTTTTAAGAATGACATATATTGGCGACTTGTCACCTCTCCTGACAACTATCTCCTTGTTCTCACGAAGGCTTTTAGCTGCCGCTCTAAGCTCGGGGGACAGTATGGTGCTTCTGTAGTTGCCTCGATTCTTTCCTCCTTCTGCAATAAGTTCTGCTTGTAAGGTATCTTTGGTAGTGACCTTCTTTTGTGTCTCGAGGTCGAATATGTCGTCCAACAGAATTTCCAACTCCACTTTCCGGGCCATTTCACTCGGTCTGGACATAACATGACAGTTTATGCCCAGATTTAGGAGAGTGACTTGGTCCTCAGTGAGGTTAATTCCTGCAAGGTTCAGGAAGCCATCTCTTGGTCGTGGAATTGCCATAGGTCCTCCATATATATATATATATATATATATATATATATATATATATATATATATATATATATATATATATATATATATATATATATATATATATATATATGTCGTACCTAGTAGCCAGAACGCACTTCTCAGCCTACTATGCAAGGTCCGATTTGCCTAATAAGCCAAGTTTTCATGAATTAATTGTTTTTCGACTACCTAACCTACCTAACCTATCCTAACCTAACTTTTTCGGCTACCAAACCTAACCTAACCTATAAAGATAGGTTAGGTTAGGTTAGGTAGGGTTGGTTAGGTTCGGTCATATATCTACGTTATTTTTAACTCCAATAAAAAAAATTGACCTCATACATAATGAAATGGGTAGCTTTATCAATTCATAAGAAAAAAAATAGAGAAAATATATTAATTCAGGAAAACTTGGCTTATTAGGCAAATCGGGATTTGCATAGTAGGCTGAGAAGTGCGTTCTGGCTACTAGGTACGACATATATATATATATATATATATATATATATATATATATATATATATATATATATATATATATATATATATATATATATATATATATAGGGGTACCACCACTGGTTTAATTAAAGGGACCCACATCCTCGAAGAAGAAAATAAATAGTGTTCAGAGAAGACCTTGTGGATTCTCACTGAATACTTTAATCTTTTCCTCTCCTACCACCCCTATTATTTTTGTTTTTTGTTTTTATTTGATTTTATTGCAATGTTACAGTTTACAGAAAACACACACTTATATAACAATATAACAATATACCAATCAGTGTTCGAAGACCTCGTCCAGCTCCTCGGGGGTTGGGTGCGTACCCAAGATACAACACGCATTTCCCCTCTGAACAGCGACACTGAGGCGCTGGAACATAAAACTGGCCGCTCTTGGGTCTCTAGTCTTCCCAATGAGTTCCTCGCCCAGTTCCTTCAGGAACTTAAGTGCACATTTACCCCAGGCGCCCAGAGTCTCAGAGCCTATTGGCACGAACCTGTAACAACGTTCTAGGTCCCTGTACTTGTTAGTTTTCTGGGTCTCCCTGAAGGTGGCCGCCCCGCCTCCCTCAGCTGCGCTGTAAGGTAGATAGGTATCAGCCAATGTGGATGCACACGTGTAGTCCCACACGACCTGTTTACCTTCCCTCCACGGCTGCAGGGTGACTACATCTGGGCGTTTTTGGCTGTTGTCAGGCCTGCACAACTGAGGTTCCCTTTGTGCTGGGCACCCAGCTGAAGCCAAACTTCTCTTGATGATGTCATTGACTGCTTCATGTCTGGCAATCTTTCCCTGTGTCTTACGACAGATGAGACCATGGCTGCCGTATTGGTCTGCCCGTGCATGGCCGCAAATACACCGGTGCTCGGTGGAGATAGGGGCGGCAAGGCGTAGAGCAACACCAATACTTAGGGCCCGATGGTCCAGGCGGGTGCCCAAGGCGGAATTAGGGACTGCCAACAGGAAGTCCCCGGCATGGGGAGCTTGCACAGCTAGAAGACGCGCTTTGTCCTTCCTGGAAGCTGCCTCCAGCAATGATGTGGCGATGTTCTCCACTATGGGGCTATCCCATTTGGACTGTTTGCAGTCATTTGGAAAAGTCGGTCGAGGATGAGAGTTGACAAGAGTGTCCCACTGACCGGCTCCTTCCGCGAATTTGGGATCATGAATCCCAATGAAGTCTCTTAGGTGTTCCGGTAGTATTTCCTTAACTAATTCACCTGTTGCACTGGTCGAGGATAAGAATGCCGGCAATGCTAACTGGGTCGCCTTGCGAATACCTATCCCCCCGAGTCTAACTGGGAGCGCTGCTTGGTCCCACTGGTCATCTTGCAGGGAGAGGTTTAACACTTTCACGGTTATTGACCTTAGGAGTGTGTCATATTCTGTTAATTTTGGGCTGTCGAAGGAGGGAGCACACCTTAGGAAATAGGTCAGTCTGGGCAAAGCCAGGCACCTTGTGAGAAGGTACAGAGCATCGTGGGCGTCCAAAGCCCCTATTCTTCCCTCCATCCTCCTCAGGTTGTTCAGCTTTTCTTCGAGGACTACCTCAATGGCGCTCGAGCCCAGAGGTGCCCCTAGCAGCACACTGTCGGTGGGAGCGATCACTTGGGCTCCTGGCAATATGGTTCGCACTGCATCTATGGTTGGTTGGCTAGATGAGATGATTTCACACTTTAATGGGTTTAGGGTGAGTCCTAACTCCTCTCCCTTAGATTTCACCAGCTGTAGATCTTCTAGCAGGGACTCCTGTGTCCCTGCCAGGGTGCCATCGTCCAGGAACCAGATGTTGAGTTCGCTGGTCAACCTGCTTGTGACCTCTTTAACAGCCATGCAAAAAAGAAAAGGGGCAAGTGGGTCTCCCTGCTGGACACCTTCTGCAGAAACAACTTCATGTTCCCCAAACAGCAGCGTCGATTCCTTACTGTACCCTGCTGAGACGAAGGGGAGTAGAGAAGGAAAGCTTGTTCGAACTGCTTCCAGTACCACATCCCTTTTTACCTGGTTGAAGGCATTTTTAAAGTCTAATTTAATTAATGCCTTATTTTCTGGGAGGTGCTTTATATAGGCTCGTGCTGCATGAGCTGCTGCTTCACAGCCATGGGGAACACCAAAACCTAGTTGATGGGGTCGAAGCATCGTCGCAGCGTCTATGCTAATTTTTCTGACAGCTGCCCTAGCAACAAGGCGCCGAAGTGTGTTACCCACGGCAATGGGTCTGACTCCACCATCTTTCTTCTTGAGGGCACAAAGGGATGCTCCAAAGAAAAAGGGTATATATATATATATATATATATATATATATATATATATATATATATATATATATATATATATATATATATATATATATATATATATATATATATATATATATATACCTGGTTGATACCTGGTTGATGGGGTTCTGGGAGTTCTTCTACTCCCCAAGCCCGGCCCGAGGCCAGGCTCGACTTGTGAGAGTATGGTCCACCAGGCTGTTGCTTAGAGCGGCCCGCAAGCCCACATACCCACCACAGCCCGGTTGGTCCGGCACTCCTTGGAGGAATAAATCTAGTTTCCTCTTGAAAATGTCCACGGTTGTTCCGGCAATATTTCTTATGCTTGATGGGAGGACGTTGAACAACCGCGGACCTCTGATGTTTATACAGTGTTCTCTGATTGTGCCTATGGCACCTCTGCTCTTCATTGGTTCTATTCTATATATATATATATATATATATATATATATATATATATATATATATATATATATATATATATATATATATATATATATATATATATATATATATATATATATATATATATATATATATATATATATATAGAAAAAGGGTATATTAGTATATTTTGGTAGCAGTCTTTCCTGTAGACATATTTTATTAAATATGACCGAAAAAGTAAGATTAATAATTCTAACACGAATTTTCTCAATCTTTCGTACATTATGCTTCACTGTTGGAGGTAAATCAAAAATCACTTCTCCAAAATTCATTTTTATTTCTAGTCTGACGCGACACGGGCGCGTTTCGTAAAACTTATTACATTTTCAAAGACTTCACAAATACACAACTGATTAGAACTTGCATTTCCCTGATTTTATATCTACATTTGAGTGAGGTGGGAAGGGTGATGTGGCATTACATTTGAGTGAGGTGGGAAGGATGATGTGGCATTAGAGGATATTAATAGGGTATTAAAAGTATCAACACAAGACAGAACACGAAACAATGGATATTGAATAGAAGTGTTTGTAGAAAGCCTATTGGTCCACATTTCTTGATGCTTCTATATTGGAGCGGAGTCTTGAGGTGGGTAGAATATAGTTGTGCAATAATTGGCTGTTGATTGCTGGTGTTGACTTCTTGATGTGTAGTGCCTCGCAAACGTCAAGCCGCCTGCTATCGCTGTATCTATCGATGATTTCTGTGTTGTTTACCAAACCATCGCCAGAGAAATCCTAGTAAACAACACAGAAATCATCGATAGATACAGCGATAGCAGGCGGCTTGACGTTTGCGAGGCACTACACATCAAGAAGTCAACACCAGCAATCAACAGCCAATTATTGCACAACTATATTCTACCCACCTCAAGACTCCGCTCCAATATAGAAGCATCAAGAAATGTGGACCAATAGGCTTTCTACAAACACTTCTATTCAATATCCATTGTTTCGTGTTCTGTCTTGTGTTGATACTTTTAATACCCTATTAATATCCTCTAATGCCACATCATCCTTCCCACCTCACTCAAATGTAATGCCACATCACCCTTCCCACCTCACTCAAATGTAGATATAAAATCAGGGAAATGCAAGTTCTAATCAGTTGTGTATTTGTGAAGTCTTTGAAAATGTAATAAGTTTTACGAAACGCGCCCGTGTCGCGTCAGACTAGAAATAAAAATGAATTTTGGAGAAGTGATTTTTGATTTACCTCCAACAGTGAAGCATAATGTACGAAAGATTGAGAAAATTCGTGTTAGAATTATTAATCTTACTTTTTCGGTCATATTTAGTAAAAAAAGGGTATATATATATATATATATATATATATATATATATATATATATATATATATATATATATATATATATATATATATATATATATATGTATGGTGCCTCCTGTACTCATCTTGTACCTGTATGGGCAGTCACTGTTGGCATTGAGGCACATTTTTATGTTGGTTTCCTTAGCGCAGACTGCAGCGTAGAAGCCTCCACTCTTTTCAGTGACTTTTACATCCAGAAAGGGCAGCTTCCAAGTATTCTCCATCGCGTAAGTGAAACTCAACACAGAATTCCGCTCAATTCTATGTTCCGCTCAAATTTATATGTTAAAATAAGACTGGTGATGGAATTAGACTGGTGGTGAAGTTGGACTGGAGGTGGAATTAGACTGGTGGTGGAATAAGACTGGTGGTGGAATAGGACTGGTGGTGGTGGAATAGGACTGGAGGTGGAGTTAGACTGGTGGTGGAATTAGACTGCAGGTGGAATAAGACTGGTGGTGGAATAGGACTGGTGGTGGACTAAGACTGGTGGTGGAATTAGACTGGTGGAGGAATAATACTGGTGGTGGAATTAGAGTGGAGGTGGAGTAAGACTGGTGGTGGAATAGGACTGGTGGTGGAATAAGACTGGTGGTGGAATAAGACTGGTGATGGAATATGACTGGTGGTGGAATTAGGCTGGTAGTGGAATAGGACTGGTGGTGGAATAAGACTGGTGGTGGAATAAGACTGGTGATGGAATATGACTGGTGGTGGAATTAGGCTGGTGGTGGAATTAGACTGGTGGTGGAATATAACTGGAGGTGGAATAAGGCTGGTGGTGGAATAAGGCTGGTAGTGGAATACGACTGGAAGAGGAATTAGACTGCAGGTGGAATAAGACTGGTGGTGGAAAAGGATTGGTGGTGGACTAAGACTGGTGGTGGAATAGGACTGGTGGAGGAATAATACTGGTGGTGGAATTAGACTGGTGGTGGAAGTAGACTGGAGGTGGAGTAGGACTGGAGGTGGAATTAGACTGGTGGTAGAATAAGACTGGTGGTGGAATATGACTGGTGGTGGAATAAAACTGGTGGTGGAATAAGACTTGTGGTGGAATAAGACTGGGAGTGGAATAAGACTGGTGGTGGAATAAGACTGGTGGTGGAATATGACTGGTGGTGGAATTAGACTGGTGGTGGAATATGACTGGTGGTGGAATACGACTGGAGGTGGAATATGACTGGTGGTGGAATAAGACTGGTGGTGGAATACGATTGGTGGTGGAATAAGACTGGTGGTGGAATAAGACTGGTGGTGGAATATGACTGGTGGTGGAATAAGACTGGTGGTGGAATTAGACTGGTGGTGGAATTAGACTGGAGGTGGAGTAGGACTGGAGGTGGAATTAGACTGGTGGTGGAATTAGACTGGTGGTGGAATAAGACTGGAGGTGGAATTAGACTGGGGGTGGAATTAGACTGCAGGTGGAATAAGACTGGAGGTGGAATTAGACTGGTGGTGGAATTAGACTGCAGGCGGAATAAGACTGGTGGTGGAATAGGACTGGTGGTGGACTCAGACTGGTGGTGGAATTAGACTGGTGGAGGAATATGACTGGTGATGGAATATGACTGGTGGTGGAATACGACTGGAGGTGGAATAAGACTGGTCGTGGAATAAGAGTGGTGGTGGAATAAGACTGGTGGTGGAATATGACTGGTGGTGGAATACTACTGGAGGTGGAATAAGACTGGTGGTGGAATAAGACTGGTGGTGGACTCAGACTGGTGGTGGAATTAGACTGGTGGAGGAATAAGACTGGTGATGGAATATGACTGGTGGTGGAATACGACTGGAGGTGGAATAAGACTGGTGGTGGAATAAGAGTGGTGGTGGAATACGACTGGTGGTGGAATAAGACTGGTGGTGGAATAAGACTGGTAGTGGAATATGGCTGGTGGTGGAATAAGACTGGTAGTGGAATTAGACTGGTGGTGGAATTTGACTGGAGGTGGAGTAGGACTGGTGGTGGAATAAGACTGGTGGTGGAATTAGACTGGAGGTGGAATTAGACTGGTGGTGGAACTAGACTGGTGGTGAAATAAGACTGGAGGTGGAGTTGGACTGGTGGTGGAATAGGACTGGTGGTGGAATAAGACTGGTGGTGGAATAAGACTGTTGGTGGAATAAGACTGGTGGTGGAATATGACTGGTGGTGGAATACTACTGGAGGTGGAATAAGACTGGTGGTGGAATAAGACTGGTGATGGAATATAACTGGTGGTGGAATAAGAATGGTGGTGGAATAAGACTGGTGGTGGAATATGACTGGTGGTGGAATAGGACTGGTGGTGGAATAAGACTGGTTGTGGAATAAGACTGGAGGTGGAATTAGACTGGTGGTGGAATTAGACTGCAGATGGAATAAGACTGGAGGTGGAATTAGACTGGTGGTGGAATTAGACTGCAGGTGGAATAAGACTGGTGGTGGAATAGGACTGGTGGTTGACTAAAACTGGTGGTGGAATAAGACTGGTGGTGGAATGGGACTGGTGGTGGACTAAAACTGGTGGTGGAATTAGACTGGTGAAGGAATACGACTGGTGGTGGAATTAGACTGGAGGTGGAGTAGGACTGGTGGTGGAATAAAACTGGTGGTGGAATAAGACAGGTGATGGAATAAGACTGGAGGTGGAATTAGGCTGGTGGTGGAGAAAGACTGGTGGTGGAATATGACTGGTGGTGGAATAAGACTGGTGGTGGAATACGACTAGTGGTGGAATAAGACTGGTGGTGGAATAAGACTGGTGGTGGAATATGACTGGTGGTGGAATAAGACTGGTGGTGGAATTAGACTGGTGGTGGAATTAGACTGGAGGTGGAGTTGGACTGGTGGTGGAATAAGCCTGGTGTTGGAATTAGACTGGAAGTGGAATTAGACTGGCGGTGGAATTAGACTGGTGGTGGAATTAGACTGGAGGTGGAATTAGACTGGAGGTGGAGTAGGACTGGAGGTGGATTTAGACTGGTGGTGGAATAAGACTGGTGATGGAATATGACTGGGGGTGGAATATGATTGGAGGTGGAATAAGACTGGTGGCGGAATAAGACTGGTGGTGGAATACGACTGCAAGTGGAATTAGACTGGTGGTGGAATATGACTGATGGTGGAATAATGCTGGTGGTGGAATAAGACTGGTGGTGGAATAAGACTGGTGGTGGAATAATGCTGGTGGTGGAATAAGACTGGTGGTGGAATTAGACTGGAGGTGGAGTAGGACTGGTGGTGGAATAAGACTGGTGGTGGAATTAGACTGGTGGTGGAATATGACTGGTGGTGGAATAATGCTGGTGGTGGAATTAGACTGGTGGTGGAATATGACTGGTGGTGGAATAATGCTGGTGGTGGAATAAGACTGGTGGTAGAATAAGACTGGTGGTGGAATAAGACTGGTGGTGGAATTAGACTGGTGGTGGAATTAGACTGGAGGTGGAGTAGGACTGGTGGTGGAATAAGACTGGTGGTGGAATTAGACTGGAGGTGGAATTAGACTGGTGGTGGAATTAGACTGGTGGTGGAATTAGACTGGAGGTGGAGTAGGACTGGTGGTGGAATAGGACTGGTGGTGGAATATGACTGGTGGTGGAATAAGACTGGTGGTGGAATAAGACTGGTGGTGGAATAAGACTGGTGGTGGAATATGACTGGTGGTGGAATAAGACTGGTGGTGGAATATGACTGGTGGTGGAATACGACCGGTGGTGGAATATGACTGGTGGTGGAATAAGACTGAAAGTGGAATTAGACTGGTGGTGGAATTAGACTGCAGGTGGAATAATACTGGTTGTAGAATATGACAGGTGGTGGAATAAGACTGGTGGTGGAATAAGACTGGTGGTGGAATTAGACTGGTGGTGGAATTAGACTGGAGTTGGAGTAGGACTGGTGGTGGAATAAGACTGGTGGTGGAATTAGACTGGTGGTGGAATTAGACTGGAGGTGAGTAGGACTGGTGGTGGAATAAGACTGGTGGTGGAATAAGACTGGTGGTGGAATAAGACTGGTGGTGGAATTAGACTGGTGGTGGAATTAGACTGGAGGTGGAGTAGGACTGGTGGTGGAATAAGACTGGTGGTGGAATGAGACTGGTGGTGGAATTAGACTGGAGGTGGAGTAGGACTGGTGGTGGAATAAGACTGGTGGTGGAATTAGACTGGTGGTGGAATTAGACTGGAGGTGGAGTAGGACTGGTGGTGGAATAAGACTGGTGGTGGAATAAGACTGGTGGTGGAATAAGACTGGTGGTGGAATAAGACTGGTGGTGGAATTAGACAGGTGGTGGAATTAGACTGGTGGTGGAATTAGACTGGTGATGAAATAAGACTGATAGTCTTATTCCAATGCCCGAAACGCTTTGCGTAATAGTGGCTTTAGGCATTGTATGTACTAGCTCTACCTATAAGTCAAACAATCCTTGTAAATATTTATTGTATATATGTACCTTACCTAAATAAAATTGTATTGTATTGTAATTCCATGGACCATAGAGCTGGTAAAAAGGGGACGGAAGGCAAGGGCGAGGATAGAGAAAACTTGAAGAAGGGGCAGGATACAGGAGGAGGCGGGTGACATAGACCGGTGACCCAGCCACCGAGGGTTTGGTCTTGGGATGATTCATGTAAGGCTGAGTTAGGTGATCTTGGCAGTACACGCAGGGGCTGGGCTCTCAAGCAGCTGGCTGTTGGTGAGTGGAGTGTTCTTGGCAGTACACGCAGGGGCTGGGCTCTCAAGCAGCTGGCTGATGGTGAGTGAAGTGTTCTTGGCAGTACACGCAGGAGCTGGGCTCTCAAGCAGCTGGCTGATGGTGAGTGAAGTGTTCTTGGCAGTACACGCAGGAGCTGGGCTCTCAAACAGCTGGCTGATGGTGAGTGAAGTGTTCTTTGCAGTACACGCAGGGGCTGGGCTCTCAAGCAGCTGGCTGATGGTGAGTGGAGTGTTCTTGGCAGTACACGCAGGGGCTGGGCTCTCAAGCAGCTGGCTGATGGTGAGTGAAGTGTTCTTGGCAGTACACGCAGGAGCTGGGCTCTCAAGCAGCTGGCTGATGGTGAGTGGAGTGTTCTTTGCAGTACACGCAGGGGCTGGGCTCTCAAGCAGCTGGCTGTTGGTGAGTGGAGTGTTCTTGGCAGTACACGCAGGGGCTGGGCTCTCAAGCAGCTGGCTGTTGGTGAGTGGAGTGTTCTTGGCAGTACACGCAGGGGCTGGGCCCCTGCGAGGGATAGAAATAATCCTTTACGGATTATTTCTTTCATTATTCTTTCATTATTCTTTCATTATTGGAAATAATAATGAAAGAAATAATCCGTAAAGGAGTAAAAAGCACTACTCCTAACCAAAACATAAACCTGATAATATTCTACAAAACCAAGAAGACTTCTGAACTCCTTATCAAAAACAGCCCGAAGCCGACGGAGAACCCTCTACAGCAGTCAAGCGTTGTATACATGTACACTTGCCCCCACGAAGGATGTAACCTTCAATGTAAGTACATAGGTATGACGTCGACCAGGCTGACGAGGCGTTTGACATGCCATCTTCAATCTGGTGCCCCTAGGAATCACATGAGACAAGCCCATGACATCACTCTAACAAGAGAAATGTTGAACAAGAATACTTGCATAATAGACAAAACCCAAGATTCAAGAAGATTACAAATTCTTGAGGCAATTCACATAAGAATAGAGCGACCTACCATGAACACCCAAATCACGGAACTATTTACTCTACCCACCATGAGAGTAAGGACAAGACAAGAACATATCGATGCCAACACAGAAGACAATGTCCAACATAACAGGCCAATTACACTGGATTAATCTTTGTGTTTAGATAGGAGATGCCTCGTATGGGCCAATAAGCCTTCTGCAGCCCCTATGTTTATCCCTTATGTATCCCCCCATGTTTTCATCTTCATTGTATTATCACCTGACCTAATGCGGGTATAAAATCAACTAGTATTGTAAGATCTGTTCACTTGAGAATGAACCATGGAGGTTCGAAACGTCGTGCAAATTATACAAATAAGTGTAATACACTCTATAGTAAATCACTTCTTTTCTTCACCTTAAAAGTACAAAAATGAGTTTTGGAGAACTCCTATTTCAATTAAGCCCTGATGCTAAGAAAATAGTTAGAGGGATAGAAGCCCTAAACCAGAAAATAATAAATACAGAATATGCGGTCATATTCAATGAAACATGTTTGAAAGAAAACCTGCTGCCAGTATACA